>NC_056748.1:844248422-844463422 GCF_019279795.1 Protopterus annectens | reverse complement strand
TAATAAATATGAATCACATATGAATCTTAAAAAATCAAAAATCTAGTTTCCACATTAAAACGGCTACAAATATCCTTTCTTGCCCACTGAATCATGTACTCTAGAGCCTGCCAGACTAAAGGACTGCATTGCCCAGAAGCTGGCACTCAGAGCAATTTCTGCACAAAGCAAAAGCCCATTGTCTATGGCTGATACATTCATTTATTATCACCTATTTCCACTTGAGTAAATAAGAATTGTTGTGAAGCACTAATCTGTTCAGCAGACCATTTATTTTAATGGCATGAAAACTGCTCCACCACTTAAACGATACATGAATTAGTCTCTCAAGCATAACATTTCTGCATAACATCTCACTGATTCATATGTCCATTCTATAATTTCAGTATACAAATAATGAATGAGCTATTTTAGTCCTGGGCAACAGTAACCCTCAGAAACTAATTTACAACTTGGACAGCTTGCCCTAACACCAAAAAATAAAACCTTTATATTTTTATACTGCTTAAACAGAAGAGGCAGCTACCATCATCATTAATATTGGCCTTTTGTATTTAAACAATAAACTGCTGGGTGACAGATCATATTCTGTTGGCATGCAATTAATATGTCTCCATCCATCTCTGGACAAACTGGTCCTGACACACTTCTGCGTGCACAAGCTAAGATATTTTGGATGGTTAAGGGATATCAGCAAAACCATGTTGTTGTTTGCTATTTTATTTATTGCTGTTAAATAACATGGGGATGCTATTTTAATATGTGTTTTTTTTTATTTTCAACTGAAAATGATGTAAAAGAGAAGTTAAGAAACCGAATGATGATAAAGACGATACATGCATACACACATAAATAAAACTATAGAGGCTTGAGTATATTTGGAAGCACCTGTAACTTGTCTTACAATTCTTTGCCACGTCACTATCACTGAAAGTAATTCACACTGCAAGCATGTTCTCAACTGTTATGAATGTTGTTGACCTGTACGTCTTCTGGGAGTAGTATTTTTCCATATAACATTCAAGTCATAGTCCTCCTTTTCAGTTAATCCTTCACTACTGTTCTCATATAGATTTTTCTTCCGAAACATTTTTTCTTCATTTGGCAATAATATCATGTTGAAATGTCCCCTGTGTATGTAATTCCCATCTAATACCATAACCTTCAATTTAAAGAACTCTTGGCACTTATTGTTAATAACAATATATATATATATATATATATATATATATATATATATATATATATATATATATATACACAAACTCACTTATTTCTGACTTCTCCTGGTATAAATAGAAAGAACTACAGAGATTTCATTATTCCTTTACAACTTACACATTAGACATATGCATCAACACAATCAATAATGGATGCATATCAATTAGCTGGCAGCAACTATCTTGGTTATCAGCACTGTGAAAGATACCACTGACTGCAATCCCAGTGAATATCACAATATCACAGCACATTAATTTATTTATTTTGCAGGATGCAAGTCTTCCTTCTCCCTCCATGTGGAGGGACACTCTCACATTCTCCAAACTTAAACGTATCTTCTTCCAAGGTGGCACAACAACGGGAAAAAGGAAAATACATTCTATCACTGAAATGGCTTTTTCTAATATTCCTTCGCACAACCAACATTTGCAGAACTTGCAGTCAATCGATTAAAAGGTTCCAGTGATAATTAGCTGCTTCAATCTGTTAACTTGCAATATGGCAAAAGCAGAAACTGCCATTGCAACTATCTTGTTAAAACTAACCCTAAGACAGTGTATGACAAAGCCTGATTCTTCATTTTGCAAATGGACCGAGTCTCTGTATAGCAAATACTGGTACTGTGTTAACGTGGATAAATGGACTACCATGAAAATAGTCATCGGGCAGATGCGCAAAATCTGAAGGCATTGTCATCGTTATGGGAAACTGTCTGATAGCATATAAATCGTTAGCAGCTAGGAGTCATAGATTAGTTTGCCAGAAAGTTGAGACTAGAAATGATGCAAAGAAAATGAAAGGAATGGAGAAAAATCATGTTGAGTCTAACAACTGAATCACATATTGGACATGGCAGAAAGAATTGAGGAAAAAACAGTGGATGCTGTCAGCTGTAACTAACAATGACCTCTTACCATAAAGACTACTGCAGGTATACCATGCATGATGTTAACCTGCTTTGTACATCAAAATTCTCTTTCTAACAGCAAGTACAGCATAACACATCCTGCCAACACACACACACACACACACACACACACACACACACACACACACACACACACACACACACACACACAATCTAACAAGTGTATAGGTATTACACTTGTGGAACTACTCAAAGTACTTTAACATTAATTAAGCAAGTATGCAATACTTTTTTTTCAAGTAATTGTTCTTGAGGTACTGGCAATTTCTAAGAAATTATATTGTATTCATGTGGCAGCACATAGCAAGGACAGTGCTAAGTTGATTAACTATTTTCAATTAAACCATATGTTTAGGAGTATACGGTTCCCTATCAGAAGCCTGAAACACTATAAGCTTGAAAATCAAAATCCTGAAACCAAAAGCCTGAAAATTCAAAATCCCGAAAACCCAAAATCCTGAAACCCAAAATCCTGAAAACACAAAATGGACATACTGACGTCATTGTGGCTTTGCTATTGGTTAGCCCTGTGGTGTTAGGTCATGTGTTGGGTTCAGGTAAGTGTGCGGTTGGTTTTATGTTAGGGTTAGGGGCGGTTTAAGTGAGTTAGGGTTAGGGAGCAGGTTAGGCATGTATGCAATAGTGACAAATATTGGGGTTAGGGGTGGTTTAAGTGAGTTAGGGTTAGGGCGCGGGTCAGGTGAGTGTGCGATATTGACGGACCTTAGGGTTAGGGTCAGGGTCAGTTGGTAGATATTAGTGTCCTTATAGTGACATATTTGCATTATTTGTGTTTTCAGGATTTTGAGTTTCAGGATTTTGGGTTTTCGGGATTTTGAATTTTCAGGCTTTTGGTTTCAGGATTTTGATTTTCAAGCTTATAGTGTTTCAGGCTTCTGATAGGGAACCGAGTATACACATGTTTAACAGCAGAACATTCTGGCTTTCAGTTCCAGTTCTATTAGCAATATCAGTCATAAGTGGAAGCCTACAAAAAGCATCTCGCAGAATGAAAAAGAATGAGGACATTATTTTATCCATTTCCATTTAACAGCTTCTCCTTCCAGATGCATTGTCTAGCCAGTCTGTGCTTTAATGAATAAACTTAAAAAAAAGGCAGGCAAGAAACCGTTGCTAAAAACAGTTAAGTGCAAAAAAAGATTATATGTATAACTAGGTAAAGTACTAGGCTAGGTACTCTTGCAGGCTATTTTAAGCCTAGCCAATTTTCCCTCAAAGGTAAAATTAAACTGTGTGTCTTTGAGGTAAGCACCTTAGCCATTATGCCAACTTCTGCTGAACTATTCCATGTATTTGAACTCAACATGCCACTTCAACCTACATCAAACCATCCTCAAGATGAAAATCATGAGTAATACATTTTTGTCACGATTAATGTATAATGACTTCAACAGAGAAATTAATGTGGTATATGTGATGAGCCATTTCATCTCCCTTTGCTACATGTGTTGTTGAGGAAACCCTAGCAGCACATTTTGTATTGCTAAAATATATTCTTAGTATCCTTTCAAGAAAACTAATGTAAGCAATGTAATTCAGTAATTAAAAGTAGCTAACTTAAAATAACCCCCTCCCTAAAACTGGAAACACAGAAGAAAATATTTTCTGAAGAATTGAGAAGCTTCAAATTTACCACCCTACAGTTGTACACATTCTGGGGCTATGCCCTTTCACAATTAAGGAAGCATTTCCATGAAATGTAACTAAGTGATGTAAAAAGGGCCATTCGAATCACACATTATTTGTTTCCAGAGTTATGCTCGAATTAACTTTTTTTTTCATCAAATGAACCAAAATGCATATCATGTCTAAAAAGAAAAACAACAACTATCTTTACAAAGTAAGTGAAATGAAGATAAAAAAATGTACATTAAAACAAAGAAGTGAAGAAAATGCATTATTGATCTAAACAGCTTTGGGAGTGATGTATTATTGAGCTATAAGCATGAAGATAAACACAAACTAAAAAGAGAAGTAAATATTAGAAAATAAGACACAAATATAGGTGACTATATCAGTTGTGATAAAGTAAGTAGTAAGTATCTAGAAAAAAAAGCTGTTAGGAACTAGCTGTACTGGAAATCACCGAAACAGAAAGAGAAAAATAAGAAAAAATCTGCTATTGACCAAATACAGTCCTAGTCAAAATATGCAATCCTTATTTTCTTGACAATAAAAACATATTGAGATGGTGAAACAAGTGAGAGGAGAGCATTTGTCAGCCCAGTGCTTGCCTGTGTACGTTGGACCGTTTCCCTGATACACCTGTTACTATGGAAACCCAGACCTGTGTGCAGTTGACAGCTAGAATGGACAGGAGTACTTCATTGACTGCATTAATTTAATTCAGAACCACAATGGAAGTGGACTAATAGATCTGCTGCTTTTTGAAAAAAGTATCAGTTCCTCCTGCACTGTCCTCAACCTCTAGTCCTCAGGTTCTAGTGTGGAATAAAATAATATAATTTCTGCTTTTCTTCTTGAAGATGTTCCTGCCATTACCCGTGTCTTCTTCCTGTCAGAAGTTACCACTATATAACACGGTAAGTATTAATAAATGGTAATAAAAACAATGCACAGTTGAAATAATGTGCAATTAAAAAAAACCTGACCATTAGTTAAAAAATGTTTGGCTGGAAGCCTTCTGAGGGGTACAAAACATACAAATATCAAGCAAAAATAAATACTTAAAAATAGAGCAATTAGTTAATACATTTTATTTCAAATTTAAAATTCACAATACTTCCTTATATCTTAATGTGACACTTATCCTAACCCTATAATCTCATTTTTTTCTTTAAAACAACACCTTTTAAATCAGAATAATAAAGTTTATGACAGTTAACAAAATAAGCTGCAACAAAAATAAGAAGATTTACATTTTTAACATCCCAAAAGAGGTCCTGAATTTGTAATTTGGATGCTGTTACAGCTTCGCCCACATAGGCCTGATAAGTACAAAACAACATGTACATAACAGAATTCTAAGCTAATATTATAAATGCTACTTTCATGAAAAGCCTTAAAACTGATAACAATGGATCCTTAAAATATACTGTTCCAAATACCGTGATCATATAAAGTCATACTTTATGTACTCAGGTTATTTCTATGCCTATAAGCATAATGCATTGACTAAGAAATAATGTAATTCATAAGCATATTCTGCAACTTCAGAAGACTGGTTGACAAAAAGAACCCAGATAAAGCCAAAAAACAATTGATAAAAATCTTGCTGTTCTATGGAACATAACCCTACATAACTACATATGTGAAGTGCCTAGATGTAGTGCAGGTATGCAAATGAAGCTATTATTGAGATGTATCATCATCAGACATCACAGTATGACAGTAGAGAGCAGCTGCCACTCACAAAAACACTGAGCCACAAACACATTCTATGATTGGGCCACATATACTGATGCTACTATGCTCCCACCAATGGGAGCAAGTACAGCAACCAAGCCGATCATTAGAATATTATGTAAATTACCCCATTCAGCACATACATGGCAAATGAGGAAGTACATTTCATGAATTGTTCACTGTCATGTCTGGGTGTCAGGAAAAACCCAGTGGTATACCATTATCCTCTGAGATTTTATATTTCTTAATACACATCACAGCACTATCAAGATACACTGTACTATGACCACTAAAAGTAATATCTATGGAATATATCAACTGATGTGAAGACAAACACACAAAATACTACCTACATTCTTAGCATCACTGAGGTGAGACATCTGCCGAAATTCCCATGCAAGATGTTTGATGCTTATGATATTGTAAAAGTATGGAGACACACTAACTACAATCTGGGGCACTGTTCAACTGCTAGAGACATAAGAGGCTCAAGGCATAGTTTGTATGTGTGTATGTATATATATATATATATATATATATATATATATATATATATATATATATATACATATATATATATATATATGTACATGGGTCTACCTGACATTGACAACAGTCCAGAATGCCAACAACCATATGGCCAACACCATATGATTGACATTCAGAATGCCAGCAATGTGAAACTGGCATCTCACTATAGTGCGGAATGGAAAGATTTCTATTCCTGCACTGTAGTGTGATCTCGGAGTTGGTATATTAAAGTTACTGGGGTGTGGGGGAGGGCAGAGCCCCCCTGGGGATGCAGGGAGGCATAGCCCCCCCTGCTAGCAGTTGAAAGGAAAATTTATTTTCCTTTTTCATGGTCTATTTACAATGTCGAGATTTCGGATGTTGGTCATATGGTGTCGGTCATATGGTTGCCAGCATTCTGAAATTTTGGCATTGTGAAGTAGATCCATATATATATATATATATATATATATATATATATATATATATATATATATATATATCCTGTAGGGAAACTGTGGATAAAATATCAAATGATTACATAGTCTGTGGCATTCCAGTTAAATAAATGTGTGCACACTATATGTACACTGGTATGCACTACTGAGCAATATAGTAGCTCTTTGAGTTTATTTGTATGTGACATACATGTAGGTGACTGATTTTTATGAACTGCACTAAATTTAGACAACATGTATGATACACAGTGCTCACTGTGTTTATGAATACACTAATAAGTTATCACTTATACATACATACACACACACACACACACATATATATATATATATTTATATATATATATATATATATATATACACACACACACACACACACACACACACACACACACACACACACACACACACACACACATATAGGTAAGAAAATGCACGCTTATTGCATAAGAAATGCATCAAAAGTTTGTTTTCTTTCATTATAGTCCAATACTTCAGCATTACTGTCATCAACTATACTCATACCTCTCAACCCCTTAGTGCAAGAAGTCTGGACAAAGCCTGAAATAATGGGGGGGACAAAGGCCTAAAAATAGGGATAAATTTTAACTACTGTGCTTATGGTGCAGTGGTTATTGTTGTTGCCTCACAGCAAGAGGTTCTCTGGTTTGATCCTTGGCTGGGGTGCCTTCTGTGCGGAGTCTGCATGTTCTCCCTGTGGTCGCATGGGTTTCCTCCGGGTACTCCGGTTTCCTCCCACACCCCAAAGACATGCTGTAGGTGGACTGGACACTCTAAATTGGACCTAGGTGTGAGTGTGTGTGTGTGTGTGTGTGTGTGTGTGTGTGTGTGTGTGTGTGTGTGTGTGTGTGTGTGTGTGTGTGCCTTCTGTGGAAGGTTGGGTGCCGGGCTGGCAACTTGACACCGTAAAACTCCTCTGCCAATTATGAGCGGACAGGTGTTCCTCTGTTGCGACCCCTAACCGGGAAAAGCCGGAAGAAGAAGAAGACTTATGAACTTAGGAAGTTGCTAGAATAACAGGATTTATGCTAGCATTCAAGTACTGGAGGATATCTAGTCTAAAACTTAAATGTATGTCATGATTTAGTGACTTCAATCCTCACTGATTTGCCAGAAAATTACAAATTTTATGAGGAAAAGACCAAAACTATGAGGCAAAAATCTGGACATTCTGCAAATATTTGGACACTTGAGAGTTATAATAATATATCTGCAAACAACATAGTGAGATTAGACGACAGCAAAATAAATTAATTGGGGTAAAATGTTTGCTATACTTATTTAACCATAAACTGCTTTCTCTTTTACTAACACACTCTATTTCCTTTACTATAGTATTCTTTCCAATATTTTCTGTGTCATTCATTTTACAACTTTTTGTAAACAGCCTGGATGCTACCTGATAACAATTCATCATCAGATCCCTCCACTCAATCCATGCTATTCTGGCACATAAAACTTCCTTATATACTAACAATGACCATAATTTTAGTGGATGACAATTACTGCCCTCTAGAAAGATATTTAATTCTGTACATTTCTCATGCTGTCAATACAGTGATGGGAATCGGACAAAAATCAGTTCAATGAAGCCTATTAATACCTGAAAAACAATGACACTGTGTCATGGGAAGTTTGATGTTCCCACCTCAACCATAAATATACCGATGCTACCAAGCCTGGGAGAAAACAGAACTCATTTTGTCAGTGCTCCCCATTTTTGTGTTCTGTACTGCTAATAAGTACATCCAAAAAATCTTTGTTTTCATAAATCAGCAGTCTTATAAATAAATATTCATCAGAATTCATTGCAACAAGTACACATAAGCCATTTCTTGTGTAACTTTAAACTACAACACTGTTCCTACAATTTCTTGTGTTATTAATACTTTAGGTCAAGTAGAAATCAAATCTTTTATTTGGTATTTGTTAACAAATTCTATAAAATCTTCTATATGACCATGATCATTAATAATAAAATGAAATCATCTCTATGTATGTAAAACATAGCAATGGGTGACTTTCATGTGTAGACCTTTATGTGCATGTCACGTTAGCCCACGTTAACCTTTTTATATTCAGCAATGACCCAAACACAATGTTGCGTGGTACTCTAGCACCAGGATGTGCAGTACAGTGTAGGGCTCGCCTTGTGGCCATGCTGAATGCTAATAATGCAGCCTGGGGCATATGCTAATTAGTTATGTGCTTTCTCCCTGGAAATGGTTCCAGGAAAGCATCTGCATACAAAGTGATTCAAGAACTTTCTCAGCTATGCAGATGAGCACAATTGTCCTTACCACAGTGGGGTAATGAACACAGCCAAAAGGCCTTGTTCAGCTACAAAAAATGACCACAGTACAGGGATATACTAGATATGAGGGATTACTCTTAACATAACTGG
Organism: Protopterus annectens; assembly: GCF_019279795.1. Lineage (NCBI taxonomy): Eukaryota > Metazoa > Chordata > Ceratodontiformes > Protopteridae > Protopterus > Protopterus annectens. The sequence continues at coordinate 844,454,493 of NC_056748.1, read as the reverse complement.
TATAATAGCACTGACAGCTGTACAGGCATTGAAAGGGCGGACATTACACACAAGAGATTCTACATATCTGCCACAACTGCACCAACAGCAGAAATTGGGTGAGGTGGTGGTGGAGGTTGCTTTATCCAGGAATACTCTAAATCCATGTGGCTGAATGGAAATTCAACAAGTACAGGGATCAGGATGGGGGGAATACTAGATAGGGAAGGGCAGACAAGTGAGGGACAAGTACGCAGACTATGGTATGTGTTTGTATGTGTGCATATATTTGAAAGTATGCTTGCATGTGTGGGAGAGTGACAGGATGGATTCCAATGACTACAAGAGCAGCAGTTAACTACCATGATTTTAAGATCAGCAATGTTTTGCATTTAATGATAGTAACTGTGATTCAGAGACATGCAATATAGCAGATAATTAGATCATTTGTCATCGTGGATAAAACATCTTGGAATAAAAAAAAATACCATGTTGGGGTAGCAGGGTCTTTTTAGGGTGAACTGTATGCTTTATTGAATTTCCAAGTCTATGTAAAATAAAATAAGAAATGTTATAACTATATTTTTTTAGATGAGCAAAAAGTGAGTTTAGCATGTGACAGGACAAAGGCTGTTACAGCTACTGTGTTTTTATATTATAAATAAAGAGAATGAAAAACAAGTGTACAGTAAAGTAAAATATACTAAAACCTACACTGAAAATAAGCAAAAATGTACAACATCTGTAATAAATATCAGTAATCCAACCATCCACCCAATGCTGTTGGATCAAACCCAAAACCTATGCATGAACAGCTGACTTCACCCTCAGAGTTTATTAAAGATATAGAGAATGAAAGTAAATTGCCAGCTCTTTCTCCAACATCTTACATAGACTTCAGACAATTTACAGTCAGCAGTCCATCTCCCACATGTGTTTGAGATGTGGAAGGAAATTGGAATGGCTGTCAAAATGTCATAGTAACATAGGAAGGACATGTAGACACTAAACAGAAGGCACCTGCTTAAGATGACAATGTTACTAACTTTCCTAGAGTGCCACCAAGTAGCACATGAATCTTTTTAACCAATCACGTGCCTACAGCATACTTTGGTATTATATTTTGATATATAAGCTAGTCACATCCTCTTTTTACACAAAACAATAGTGTATGTATTTAGAACATACAGAGTACTGGAATAATATTATACAGTCAGATTTTTCCTCTGTACATCATTTTAAAAAATGCAGGCAACCATCTCTCAACCCTTGCTTTCTGACAGCATTGTACTTATATTTCATATACTTACTTTGTAGATCTTTATAGCACATGCCAGGTTACTATTCATCTGTCAAAAAAATCTAGCTTCAGCCACAGGTATGCCAATTATATTGCACTTATTTTGTAAACTTTATAAAGCTAACCATTCATCTCAAATTACATAATATTCTACAATTTGCTTATTCTTAACAAAAACATAATGGTGGGGCGTTACATAAAACCGTATATTAATGCAACTTTCTGTGGGTATAGTGAACAAGAGAAATAACTGAGTACACCTTCACATAAAAAAATATTATACGGGAGGATGGCATAATGGTTAAGGTGTTTACCTGGCAAACACAAGATGCAGGATTTGATTCTCATGTGGGGTAATTGGCTAGGCTTAAAATGGCCCACAAGGGCAATTAGCCTAGTATGAACATATGCAAGACTATAAAAGTGAGTATGAATTTTGTTGAGATTAATATATTTGCCACAAATGTGTTGTAAAAGTTGGATGAAAGACCTAGATGCAAGTATCAAAACCTGATCTCTCCCATATCTTTTACCATGAACCCTTATAACCTTTATATAAATGAGTATTCACTCACATGTAATCTTTTTTCTCTCCCCACACTTGTCTTCACTTTCTTCACTTCCCAGTTTATACCCTTATTCCTTGTATCTGGAAACATTGATATCTGCTATACAATTACTATCCGTCTCATTTCCTGTACTGTCACATAGCCTGTGTTGCAACTAATCCATTCTCCATGTCTCTCTCACGCTTTTCCTGTAAGCCCCATGACCAGGCTTCTCTCTTGGAAAGTTTGGGTTGCAGATGATGTGGGATAATGCAAAACAAGCAGAACTATTTCAAGATTAAATAATCCATGGAAAAAGAAAGGCCTGTTGCCCCAGTAAAAATTCTTAAGAAAAATAACAATAGGCTCTTAATAAGAATAATATCATGTTTGTTATTCTGTAAGACTTAAATTATTTTTGCCTAATAACACAATACATTTTAACCGAATAAGTGGAAATGTACACAACCACTGTATACCAGTATGTAAACAGGCTGTGTAGATTCAGCTGCCCTGTAGGAACAAGTGCAGGGCAAACCTCAGTACAAACCCTCATTTTAGAACTATATTATCAAGTACTAATCTATGAACAGACTTTACAATAAAAGGAAAATAACTTTGATCAGAATTAGGAAGAGTAATCCCCAGAATGTTAGAACCCTTGTTTATGAAATAAACAACTCATGAGCCTGATAAAATCCACCATATTCAAGTCTGAGCTAAAATAACTACCCAGGCTAAAGGTAATCACAAGGCCTTTTTTTCTTCAGTTAAGTTCATATTCTCAAAACTCAATGCAACAATGTGCTGAGATGATTGTGAATGATACCTATAGGGAGGCTGAAGAAAATGCAAACCTACTGGTTGATAAGTTTAGCTCTAACTTTACCCCTCTTTTTCCTCCATCTCATATTTATATTCATCATGATATACATGAAATTTGCTTGCCTCCAGCTATCACACAACACTAAGTCCTAAAGGCTATCAAAAGATAAAAATACTGCATAAATGGGTCCTGACAATATCCCTGCATGCATCTAAAATTGGAAGAAGCCCAATTTAAGCACAACCCTAACAAGCCTCTTCAGTCTCAGCCTCCATACAGTATTTATACTAAGTGAATGGAGAATAGCTACTGTCATTCCTCTGCATAAGAAAGGATGATCTGCAGTCCTAGGCAATTACAGACCCATAATTCTGACCAGCCTCATATGCAAAGCCATGAAAAAAGTTATCATGGAACTAATCAATCAGGAAATGGGGAAACTCTAAATACTGGACCAGTCTCAGTTTGGATTCATCAAGAGTAGGTCATAGTCATGCTTACTCAATCTGGTAGACTTTTTTGAAAAAGTCACCAAAACAATCAATGTAGGCAAAATGTGATCCTCGGCCTGGACAAAGCTTTTGACACAGCTCCCCACTCAGCAATAGCACAACAGCTAAATAAACTGGGGAAAATACCCTTATGATTCCCAATGGATTGCCAATTGGCTCATTGATAGGATGCAGGAAATCAAAACTGGGGAAGTTACCACCACAGAGAGACCAGTCACTAGTGGAGTCCCCCAGGTTCTATGCTGGAACTTCTCCTGTTTGGCATCTATTTTCTGAAGTAAAAGCCAATACTAAAGGGCCCTGGCTGACCAAGTTTGCAGATGACTGCAAGCTAGGAGCAGTCATTTAATCCCCAAATGACTTAGCCATCATGCAGAAAGGTTTGACACAAAATAGGGTGCCAAAATCATGGACTGAAACTAAATGCCAAAAAAAATCCAGTATGTAATCCTTTGGGAGGGCATGTACCCCAGGGAACAACCACGCTGACAATACAACCCTAAGAGTCAACCCAGTTGTTCAGGATTTTGGAACTTATGTGAACAGTGACCTAACTTTTGACCAACGTGTAATAACTGTTGTAAGAAAGACCTTCTACACTGCACAGCTTATAAATAAAGAGATTGTGTCCAGATCCAGGGATGGCATTGTCATCCTTTATTTAGTCTTCATTAGGTCAGTCATTGAGTTTAATGCTCCCTTTGGCATGTATTTGTCATGACATATGCAACAACTGGAACACCCACAGAAATGCCTTACTAAAAGATTTCAAGGCTTAAACAACATGTCCTACATCGACAGGCAACATCCTGTCACTGAACTCTGTATCCTTCAGACTGCTAAGAGATGACCTGTGTCACACATACAAGATGTCATCCAACCCACCACTGATGGATTTACTCCACATCAGCAAGTCAAATGGCATCAAAAATACTCAGTTCAGGGATCTAAACAACTTCTGCAACATGAACAGAATGGTTTGGGGGGACAGGCATAGCTCCTAGATGGATACTAGTGCTATGGAACAGACTCCCCATGTACATAAAGCAAAGTTCATCCCCACCATATTCGAGTGCAACTTGGATCTATGGATGGGAAACACCAATTTACCACAGGATAGACAGAAGCAGCTCCCAAATGCTTTATCCTATGCATTGGATCCCCTCAAATTATATATGATATGATCCCAGTTATTCTCATTAGGGGTACTATATAATTATTGACAATGGGATGGGTAATGGCAATCTCTATCCAAATTGGATAGGTTAATTTGACACTAAAAGGGGAACTGACTAGGATTAAAATGGCCCACAAGGACAGCTAGCCTAGTACTTACCTATGAATCATTGTACCTATGAACATAAGTAAGACAACAGTCTCATAAGACAAAAGCCCGAACACTGACATAATATTTTTCATAGACTTTAAGCCATTTTATGCTCATATATATGCATAAATATTTGTGCAAAAGCTAGAGGTGAAATTATGCTGTATTCCTGCATTACAGTCAACAGTGGGTGTAGTGGCTTAATCATACTTATATATTTTTGTTTGACTACTGGTGATGCTGTTAGAACAGCTATTAGAACTTGCGTATTATGGTAAAAAAGTACAGAAGTTCTAATAAAATGCGTTTCCTTCTGCTTTGTTAATCTTTGAAACACAGTACATGTTCTTTTCCCTTTTCAAGATAGACCACCTGTTGTATGTATTGACTGTTGGCCAGTGTTATTTCTGCTGATCATTATATACATTTTGCCCCTGTTAACATTGTAGAATGGCTTACTCGGAAGAAGTCTTTGTTGACTCTTGATAACAGCAATAAAGAGTTGAAATAAACAGGTTGGGTCTTCTTTTTTTCCATGTATATATACTATACCCACACACACACACACACACATATAAATACATATATCAACCAGGTATAGATACTGCAACCACTGGGCCTGCATTTAACAAAAATTCCATAATCTGCAGTACAATGAAAATTGTTGGTCCAGACAGTGCACCACTCCACACTGCTATATTTTTTACACCATAGGTACAATTTGGCTATGCTCAAAGATCACCTGATATTGTTTATGTATATTAAACGTTTTTGTATACTCTGCACTTCACCACTTGCTGGATTTTTATTCCATGGGGACAGAAAGCCTACAAAAAAGGTTCTGAGGTCTCAAACTTTACTTACCTTTCACCTTTTTTCCTCCTAGTTGCGCACATCCATGAGCTCTGCAAAAAAAATGAGCACAGTGACTTCTTTTCCACTGTATGCTATTTCTCTGGATGCATGTATTATTTGAAAATGGAAATCACCTAGCTTTAAGTGACTACTGGCCCTGCATATAAAAAGGTCTATATTCATCAAGAGGAAGAATGGGGGCTGGTCACATTAATCACACATATATGAATATAAGCAGGCACTGCAACCTTTTTTGTTATACAACAGAATATTAGCCTTTCATATTATATGTCAAGAGATAATGATCCTCATAAAAATGGGAACAGCCTCTCATACTACACGTGATAGACTGGAAATAGTTCTGTAATAAAGCTTTCATGCTTGGCTCCAAAAAAATATATGCCCCAGTGATGCAGACATAGCCTCTCATTTTACATGTGTTACAAAACAGACTAATAAAGTCTGGTGATAACCTAGTAAAAAGAGGCATTGTCAATGTTCAAAGTGTAAACCACTTTATTAGATGGACCTGTTGAAGCTCAGGCAAAAGCGTTTTCTTAAATATGGTTTTATAGTTGTAGCTCAGAATGCATGGTCTTGGTTTGTTTGTTAGAAGTTAAAAATAAAAATAAAACTTTTTAACCAAAAATGAGGGTCCACAGGCCACTGTCCTGGTTAAACCTCATGGGTCTTTCAGGAATATTCAAATAAGGGACTAACCTCTATGTTTTGGGATTGGTTCCTTCTTTTTCTATCTCCCAGAATTTCCTCCAATCATCTACCATGATCCCTCCCACCATTGTCTGTATCTGCCTTTACATAACTGACCTGTTGAATGTAAATGTATTAAAACAAGAACACTCATCAATCTACCTACTTAACTGAATAAACCTCTGGAAACTTCAACAAGCTGTCTTTATTCCTTCCACTGGGAGGGTATCAGAGAGAGTGTCCTATATCTGCTAGATAAAGTGATTTTATCTGCACTTATCCTTTATACTCTGTAAACAGCCAGTAGGAGACAAAGAAGTAATTTGGTTTCTAGGTTGGGTAAATGGGCCAACAGCCTTATGTGGTTAGAAAATAAATAAACAAACTATACTTGCACTCTGCAGCGGACTAAAAGGCATTGACATGAAGTGCCTTTGCTGACATCCAGGAAAATTGTTTGTTAGTACTGATAATAATCAAAACTCCTAAGAGTTTGGTGAGCAGCAAAAATAATTGTGTTTTCAAAATGGCCCTCTAATGAAGTTGTCATTGGCGTGGTTAATGTTAAATCTTCATGAATGTATTCACAGACCACATGGCCAGGGTTAATGACAGTACTAAAATTACCAGAACAACTTTTAGCTACATATGTTTAAGAATTCATTATGTGCTTTTCTAATATATTTCATACTGTGCACCTCTCACTGCTGTGTCAGTAGCAGCTTGTACTTCTGTAAAGCTGATATACATGTTCTTCTAGAAACATAAATTGCTTTCTGGAAGCAATGCCACATGACAGTATATTTTTATAAATCTGTATGGAACTCTGCTTTCCTAGTTCCATAAACAGCTTTAATAAGAGAAAAAAGTAGTACAAATTGGGACAGAGAAGGTGTGTTCTGTGCTGCTTCAAGAATGTGTTATCGCAACAAAAAGCATAGATAATGGCTTCACATCTAAATATGACTGTGCAGTGTTCCATGCTCAGTTTCCTATCTTACAGTATCCCATAACACATTTTACCATTATGGATAATAAAATAGGTACAGTCCTAGAAAACATTTTTTCCAGGAGGCCTCTGCCTTATTAATCTTCCTAATATGAAGATTCTGCTTCCACACTGCTGTTGTCTAAATTCACTGCATATAAGGATGCACCACATCACAGACAATGGAATAAGGCAATTTTCCTTTTCCTTAAGTCAGTGCAACATAGGAAATAGTATCTTAGGAAACGAAGTATGGGAGAAAGACCCACATCTTGGGGTATATGAAGTACAGCCCCCACCCAGAAAAAACTTCCAAATAGCTTTGTTTTTGTGATGTTTTTCTGGTGGTTAACTGGTATTTTTGGATTCTGTGATCAGGAAGGTTGGTCAATATATCATTAGAACAACCTAGAAACCAAATCACATCTCTAAAAGGATGGTACTGTCATTCTTTATTATCCATTTTTAATTCAAGAAAAAATATTTAATGCAAGATGGAATATGTCACCAAAACTTGGCAAGAAATAAATAAGGGGTGTTTTGCTTTTGTGCATATGTTTGACAATTAGTTGGATAACATTTGGAGCAAAGATTAGCATTGCTGCCTTTTAACACTCGACCATCAGCTACCCAGTCTGCCTCTCAACTGGGATGCCTTCTTCATAGATCCTGCATTTATCTGATTGCGTTATTTCTGCCAGTTCTTGCCCCCCCCCTTTCCTTTTTGCGAAATGCCTGTAGGTTGTGTGTATGTTTGTGAGCACATGCATATGCACATGTCCTGTAACACACGGGCTCCCTCTGCTTTTCAGTATTAGATCTCTTTACCAAGTGAGTGCTAGGACAGGATTTGGGTCCCAGTTGTCCTTTAGATGGTTTACTCAGGTAATCAGGGAAGTGAGAATGTCCTTCTGAAAATGAAATGAGGGCAATAAGGTGCTAAGGGAATGATGTGATAATGTCCTTCTGAAAATGAAATGAGGGCAATAAGGTGCTAATCAAGTCCCGCATTATTTTATCCCCAAAATAGCATGACTGCTTGATTTAAATTGTTGCATTAACACTGTAGCTGAGCATCACAGCTAACCTTACTAGTTGTATGGATGAGGATGCAATACCTCACAAACAGGCAAATAGAACTTCAATGAATTCTAATCTGTCACAGCTTATAAAACACAACTACATTTTTTTCATTGGATTACACTACATAATATGCTAGGCTTTGTGACCTTTGCATCCCTAACAAAGATAATATATCACACACCAAGGCTGTATCTAAAAAGCAAAAATAAAGTTAACTTGTTTATCCAGGTATTTCTTTATATCCATTGGGCCTCCACTACAGGATGTTTGAGATTTTATACAACCAAAATATTAGCATGGCTGGGTCTTTCCAGCAGTTTTAACTGAATGGTTTTGTCTGTATGACCTTTTTACCTTTGGTTTGGAAATCTGTCTGTTTACCTTGTGGCCCAACTTCTTCAGTAGTTGTGTTTTTGTTTGTACTCAGAGATCAGCTCCTATGGCTTTCTCATGAGGACTTTTGCAGTCAGCAGTTTTTCAGGTCTGTAATGACATGATCAGTTTTGAGCATATTCCCTTCAATGTTGACATTTAACATGTAATCCCTTTTCCCAAAGTTTAAGAAGCTACATATTTATCAATGAATCAATTAAGAAGAGGACATGTTGGCTGACAAAACATAACTAGAAGCAGTATGAATACAAAACATAACTCCAATGGAAACAGTATAATTGTATTTAAGTGATTTTTTTACTTTGTATATTTTAATGGTCTGAAGAAGCAGCATCTAGGCTGTGAAAGAGCTTACCATACTGTAATAAAAGTTCCTTAGCCATGTCTGCATAACTCGTGGTTTTATTTGTTTTAGTTATCAATGAATATCAGATTGTCAATATAGAAACAATGGGAATCCATCCAATCCATTTTGTTGAATGGCAGCATCTGTTTAGCTATGTGGTGCAGAAGGCTGAGCCCCAGCTATGACTCTGGACAGCTGGGTTCATTTTACAACATATTTATTTATATATTTATAAACACACAAACACACGCACACAGTGCTTTGCAGTTATTGCACTCTAATCTAGGACTTCTATGCAACATGCATAGAGAGAAAGGTACTAGTTTACTTTCTCATTGAAAGCAGCCTCTGATGTGTTCTATTTGCTCCCCATACCATCTGGTTGTCTCAATATCTGGCATTTGTTCTACTGCTACAAAGGAAATACATTGCCCATAAAATGAAAGCAGCCACTGATATGCTTCTATCTGTTCTCATAATTTCTTATCAGCAGTCTACACTACTATATGGTTACCACAATATAGTGTGGGGTAACTGTCTCACACATGCACATCAGATACATTGCTTTCCTAAAAGTAGTTTCAGATATCTTGCTATCTGCCCCCACTAGTCTTATCAGCAATCAGTGATATATGGTTGTTCCAATATAGCATATGGCCTTTGTTCTACTCTCACAGTGTAAACATGTTACTTGTCAACTCAGAGGAGCCTTTGAAATGTCATTATTTTGCACTTATTTTATAAGAAATGTCACAAAACTGGATGAGCATTATGAGTGATACTGAAGTATTTGTTGCTCATTATTAATTCATCATACCACGTGGGATCAGTATAAGTAAAGATAAATGAATGTTCTGTTTGTGGCACTGTCTATGTCATCAGTACATTCATTTACCTGGTGTCCTTTCAGCATATTTTAATTAAAATACGTGCCTGAAAAAGAAAACTGTCTCAGCTGTTTGAATCTTCTGACAATCTCACTGAACACTAAGCGACAACTGATTACTGGTATACACTGACATCATGCACTTCTAAACAAATGACATCACGTCCACCACCACATAGTAACAGGCCTCTGATTGGTTAGTCATGACCTGTTACTATTTGTTAGGGATAAAATGGAGACAGCATGCCAATTAATAGCATGCAATCCCTTACTTCTAAAATTGTAGCATACTTTTAAAACAAAAAACAGAAGACACTGCAGAGTAATCATAGCACTTGGTTTACTACCATGGCTACAATTTTTTAAGATAAACCATTTTTGACCAGGTTAGAAGGTATTAGATCTATGATGTATGTGTATGGTCATTTTTGGAAGCTCTAATACACTTTCAAATCTCCTAGTAACTTCTTATGCCTTAGACAAGCATGATGTGAGAGATATGACCATTACTAATGCTAAAATGGATTACTTCTAGCATTGACAAGAACCATTAAGTGGGTCTACTGGGAAGTACAGCCAATCATGTCCTGCACTGGGATGACCACACTCTGTCCCTTTATGTTCTCAATCATCCTTGATATGAAAATTCAGTTCATTTCATTCTTAGAATTTTGTCATCCTAAAACCAGTTTAGTAAAATCCCATTTCTGCTGACTTCCCTCTGTTCTACTGCAAGTATAGATCCCCTCCTTACATAATCTTCCCCAGTTTAAGGATATGTTCTTTCACTTTGAAGCTGGGCTGTCAGTTTGTCCCACCAAGAGACATGTATGTGAACTAGCCTGTAGCCTATCATCCTACTTTATAATCTGTCTAACATACAACAATGTTCATAATGTTTATACTTCTTACACTTTTAACATATGTGTGCAGACTTACAGCATAGCTTCAAGCTTGACTGTGGTACACATACTGCTTTCTTTACTCTGATGGAACATATATGAAAGTATTTTAACTCTGGCAATACTGCCTGACTTAGTGAAAGCCTTCGGTATGATGTGTAACAGGTTATGATACATAGGTTAGGTATGATGTGTAACATGATACATAGGTTAGGTATGATGTGTAACAGGTTGTGATACATAGGTTAGGTATGATGTGTAACAGGTTGTGATACATAGGTTAGGTATGATGTGTAACAGGTTGTGATACATAGGTTAGGCATGATGTGTAACAGGTTGTGATAGGTTAGGTATGATGTGTAACAGGTTGTGATACATAGGTATGATGTGTAACATGATACATAGGTTAGGTATGATGTGTAACAGCTTGTGATACATAGGTTATATACGATGTGTAACAGGTTGTGATACATAGGTTAGGTATGATGTGTAACAGGTTGCGATACATAGGTTAGGTATGATGTGTAACAGGTTGTGATACACAGGTTAGGCATGATGTGTAACAGGTTGTGATAGGTTAGGTATGATGTGTAATAGGTTGTGATACATAGGTTAGGTATGATGTGTAACATGATACATAGGTTAGGTATGATGTGTAACAGGTTGTGATACATAGGTTAGGTATGATGTGTAACAGGTTGTGATACATAGGTTAGGTATGATGTGCAACAGGTTGTGATACATAGGTTAGGTATGATGTGTAACATGATACATAGGTTAGGTAAGACCGCAGCTACTACTTTCGCAGCTTCTGCCCCTTACTTGTGACGTAATTAACTCCCCTCCCCCTCTGCCCTATTATCCTCTCCTACCTTATATCTATACCCCATTCTAGAGAACGCCATCTTTCTTCTCTCACCCCACACCTAGCTGCTGTGCCCCCTGCTCTGGAGCTTCCTCCTACAGTAAGTGTTTTAGATAACTGAAAGCAGTAGTATTGACTGTACCTATTTCTCAGTATTCCATACATGTTATATTGTTTTATTAGTTTTCAGATGTGATATCTCTCTGTGATAATAATCTTTTGGTCGCACTCGCTAAAGACTAACAGCGTTGTGCGTGTGAGTCCATTTCAATTTAGAAGTTCAATTGCTAGTGGTTCCAATTCAATTTGAAGTACAATTGTGTCTGAGTCCATTTCAATCAGAAGTACAATTACTTCTTGGCCCAGAACTGTTTGACTTATTTATTTTTGTTTCTTTGTCTTAACAACTATATATCTGCAAATTGATTGTTTTGATAATTGTTAAAAACTGTCGATCATTCTGCGTATCAGTGAATTGCTTAGTTTCATACTCTTGTATTGTCGCACATTCTGCAATTAATCTGAGCTGTGCACTTGCGACTGACTATTGTAACCTTTGTGGAAACTGCCCTACGTACTGGGCTTATCGCGTTCATTACGTGCTACCTTGATTCTAAAGTTTGTTCAGCAGGATACCATTTAGCTTTAAAGGATCTAATTTAGCAGAATACAAAGATCTTTATTTATTACACTGTTTATAGAGTTTGCTTAGCTGGATAGCGTAGTGCTTGTAATAGACTAAATCGGCTACCCACATAGTAACTTTAGTGCTGTGCACAAATAGAGGATTCCACACTTTTACGTGAACTGCTCTGTTCTAACGGATTCCCTAATACCCAATACTAGTTTATTGACATTATTTACGGATTGACCGGAATACACTATTTCTTTTTTGCCGCAAACGCTAACCTGGCGTTCCACACATGGCAACCTAACCGGTGACTGCTTTGCCACGGAGCTATTAAAGTCTAGGGTATAAGAAGGCTCCTAACTCACTGAGTTATTTATTTATTTATTTTTTTCTCCATTCCTTTACTGCCTATGAAGATAAATCACCTTTATGTTGACTGCATTTTTGTACATATATTAGCTCCAAACGATGTAGTGCTAGAGCCTCCACTGTTACAGAGCCGAGAAACACCTTTGGAGCTACTCTTTCCCTTTAGTTAGAACGTAGCTAGCTTATCTCATAATCACTGTGTATCTTCTTTACTCCCTCTACAGTGAATACATTAGTTGAAGTACTTGAATATTTATCCTAGTTTAAAACTTACATTACATTTAAAGGCCAGTAGCTTTATCTCTACCGTGCTACACCCTCTTTAAGAGTCAGTACTGGCTAAGTTATGAACTGGAATTAACTATATGCTACATTCTTAATATGTAAAGAACTGGCTTTAACTATATTTTAAAGTGTTACTATTTTGTAATTTCTTAGACATACCTGCTATAAGTTTACATTGTTGTGAGTTCTGCTGCACAAATAGAATACAGTATTTTTTTCCAACTGAACCTTCACATGATTCTGAGACTAAGTAAACGTTTTTGTTTTTGCATATGCTGTCTAGCTACTGTACTATTTTCCTCACTAGCTGTTTCTCTCTCTCTCCATTTGTACCAGCCTTCAAGGTCCTACATGTCCCTACACCTAACCTACTGAATGTATTCTGCCTACTGCCCAATGAATTAATACCGAGCAAAGAATTTCACTACCAGCTCCCTAGGTGACCTCCCTGAAAAGAAAGTGAAAGTATGTGATCCCTACTTAAAAGACTGTAGCCATAACACTGTGTTATATATACTGCTAGGTTAGGAAAGACCCCAGTCAGGGAAACCAGCAGCCAAACTACCCCGCTCTTCTAGCATTGCTCTTACCCCTACTCATATATTTTAGCCATTTATTCCTTTCCCCTTTTCTTCCCCACTCTTGTTCTTTTCTTAGACTCCTAGTACTCACAAACTCATCTCCCTTTCTCCCTCAACTAGATACCCCGTAGCTGACTTACATACTTGTAATTAGGTAGCTGACCACTAGGTGGCGCCTTTATACTAGATTTCTTGCCTTTTTAGTCTACACATTTCTCTTCCTTATCTCATTACATAGGCTCGATGACCTTTCCAAACCCTCCTTGCTCTATCAACCCGACTAAGTCCCCTGCTTCTCTTGTCCCACTGGCTTTCAAATCTTCTCTGTCTTAAGGCATCTTACATCACAGGCTACTCCTCAAATATACTACTTCCATTCTTTCTAAGCCTCTTATCACTCTTCCATACCTCTTATCTTCTGACTCACCTGCACTCTCCTTACTTCACTGATTGTCTCTCTTGACAACATACGCCTCTGTCTCAACCCGCTCCGTTCGCCCTACGGGCTCACTCCGCTCCCCTACCCTGCCCCCAAATTCCACCCGCCCCAGCACCTCTACATTTATTCCTAACTTACCCCTCCTACCACATCTATCATCCAATCTCAGCCCTCTCATTTACTACCCCTCCCCATTCTATTATCCAATCACAGTCCTGTTATAACTACCCTTCCCCAATTCTTTCATCAAATAATACTCCTCCTATAACTTCCACACCCACTACTACTCCTCCCACTCCAATTCCTAAACCTCTATACACTTAGTCTTCCCCTGTCATTGTCTTCTATTTTAACTTTATCCATCCATTTTCTGCACCTTCCCTTCTCAACTAGCATATTAAATTCCTTTCTCTCCCTCATTAATTACCCCACCCATTTCTAAACATGCCTTCCCAAGTTCCCTTCACTATCCAACTCCCCTGCTTCCTTCTCTTCTTACTAATACCTCTGTATCTTGCTACTGCTTACTCCCATAAAGCTCCCCAATTCATTCCTCCTACTCAAACTATCCCAAACACCCAACTTCAATCCTCCCTACTCTCTCCCTTCCACACCATATCCTCCTCCCTTATCCTTCCCAACCCACTGCACCTTTTCCATCTCAAGCTATTCCCTATCTCTATAAAAACACTCTCTCTTAAATTTCTGCTAACCTCTGATAAATACTTACCATGCAAACACCAAAGGCCAAAACCTATCACCTGTAACGTCCTAGCCTTATCTGGAGACATTCATCCAAACCCTGGCCCCTGCCTCAGCACAGACTACTCCATCCCTCCACCCTCTTCTTCTCCCACTATAAATAAGACTTCCTCCCCTTTCCCTTCTCCACCCACTACCCCTCTTAGCACTCTTAAGATCTTCACTATCAATGCCCAAAGCCTTAACAACAAATTTCACCAGGTCCAAGCTTGGATTAATCACAACCAACCTGACAGCTTAGCCATATCCGAAACCTGGCTAAAACCCCATATTTCTGACTCAGAAATCTTACCTCCTGGTTACCACATCCTCAGAAGTGACCGCATAAATAAAAAAGGTGGAGGCTCTGCTCTAATCTACTCCAATCTTCTCTCCTTAATACCTCTTCAAATCCATACCCCTCAATTCAAAAATTCTGAAATCACAACAGGCCTTCTCAGGTTGAATAAACATAAAAACATCTGAATAATTTCCATATACATCTCCCCTGGCAACAATATCTCCACCCTTGAAGATATTCTTCACTGGTCCTCAACTGAAATAAAATATGAAACCTTTATTCTAGGCAATGTCAATATTGACTGGAATAAAATCAACACGCCATCTCCTTCACTATCCATTAACCTTTATAACTTCACCCAAGTAATCCATTCAACAACTCACCCTAATAAAAACCACCCTCCAGGTTCCATCATAGATTGGATACTAGTCTCCCGTCCAAACAAAATCATTCTCTGTGGCACCATCCCTGACACCTTCAGTGACCATTTCCCTGCCTTCATCCATCGATCAACAAGCTCCATCCAACACCAACATGTCTATATTCAAACTCGTAACCTTAGCAACTTCAACCCTTTAATTTTTTCTAACATCTTTAAACAAATTAACTGGCAAATCTTAAACACTCTCCCTCTCGACAACGCTGTAGAGCATTTTAACTCTATCTTCTTAAATACTCTTAACTCCCTAGCCCCTCTAAGAAACAAACGAATCAAAGCCAATTCTGCTCCCTGGCTCCCCAAAGAAACTAAACAAATTATGCATCTCAGAGACAAATACTGGAAGCTTTACCAGAAAAGTAAACTGTCCTCTGCCTTGCTCCAATACACACAACTCCGCAACCAAGTAAAAAAACTTATTACCAAGGACAAAAAAAAACTACTATAATAAATTTCAGTCCAACAACAACAAGAACCCTAAACTATTCTGGAAATCAGTCAACTCCCTTTTCCATCCTGGATCTAGGAATAACCCCTGCCCTGATCCTAGTTTAACTGATAGTGAACTGTGCTCCCATTTCAACACCTTCTTTACCAAATCCATAGCTAAGCTAACCAAAACATTCCCAAATAAGAATCCACCTAACTCCCACCACACAACACCCAACAACCCAAATAACAATCCCCTAAATTTCCATCTCAAACCCGTATCCACCATTTTTATAAAAAAGATTTATCCAAATTAAAGCCTTGCTCAAATGCTCCAGACAACATACCCTCCTCCTTCCTCAAATGTGTAACTGAAGGTATTGCTCTCCCAATCAGTATCTTGATTAATAGATCCTTAAATTAATCATATGTGCCCAAACTCTGGCGTTCAGCCTACATTCTTCCTCTACACAAAGGAGGCAAAAACACCTCAATTTCTAACTTTTGCCCCATTGCCCTCCTCTCACCAATATCTAAAATCCTAAAAAAATGTGTCCACCACCAACTTATGCCTTACCTAATTCAGAATCACCTTCTAACTCCCACCCAGCACGGCTTCCGTCCTGGCCACAGTACCATAACTACCCTACTATCCTTCCTAGAAACTGTAAATCTAGCTTGAGACTCTGGACTCTTTGTATCCACAGTACTGCTAGATCTTTCTAAAGCCTTCAACACCATCTCCCATACACACCTTCTCCTTCATCTTGCCAACTTTAATCTCTCCCCTAATACTCTATCCTGGTTCTCCAGCTACCTATCTGACAGATCTCAAGCTGTCAAATGGAAGAACTCCTCCTCTTCCTTCTTGCCTACACCCACTGGCGTTCCTCAAGGATCCATCCTCGGACCCATGCTTTTCAACATCTTTATAAATAACCTTCACACCATCATCCCTGACACTACAGTCATCCAATACGCTGATGACTCTAGCTTGGTCTGTGCCGCCCCCAACATTCCTGAACTACTGACTAAAACTCAAATAGCATTTTCCACTACAGAGAACTGGATGCACCAAAACCACCTTTCCCTCAACTCCAATAAATCTAAAATAATAATTTTCCTCCCCTCCAAGGTTTCCTCCTTTGACAAAATCACTTTTAATGTCCTAAGCCAATCAAACACTGCTATAGAAGTAGTCCCCTCTGCAAAACTCCTTGGCATTACCTTAGACGAACACCTCAAATTTGATCATCACGTTCAACGTAACATAAAGAAAACCCACCAAAAGCTAGGTATGCTGTATAGGAACAATCCATTTCTTTCCAACTCCTCTAGGCACACCCTGGCAATCACCTACCTCCTACCTTCCCTTCTATATGGAGCCCCTCTACTAACCAATCTGTCCGCTTCCAACACCTCTAAACTTGAAGCTTGCTATAATAAGATCTCCAAATTTGCCACTAAATCCAAAACATCAACTCACCACTGCCTCTGCCTTCAATCTCTGAATTGGTTAGAACTCCTTAACCACCTAGACTATCTCCAACTAACCTGCGCTCACAGATTAATATTCTCCACTGATAAATGCCCAGCCTTAAAGAACATTCTTCCCCCTTATATCACAAATAGATCTCTGAGATCTGAACACCAAAACCTAATCTCCATTCACAAACCCAAACATCCCGCCGGCCAGCTTCTACTCTCCTTCTCTCTAGGTAAAAAATGGAACTCTCTCCCTCCTTCTCTTAGGACTATACCTAGCACTGAATCCTTCAAAAACCAACTCTTCCTACACCTATCTTCCAAATGGAAATGCTCCTGCTTTCACCCTACATAACTCTTCGCACTAAGCTCTCCATCCCCCTGCTCTACTTTACTCTTAACCTTATTTTAATTTCTCTAAAGAACCTGAACTAGATGACTTTAAATAAACTCCAAGCTTGCAAATATTGTGAATTTCCTAAGAGTAACAAAAAAAAAAAAAAAACATTGTGTTTTGCTTTTTTTTAAATTGTCTCATGATGTATATTACACTTGCTATTTTTTTTGAATGTATGAATCTTACTCTTGTATTTCATCTCATTCATTATGTAACCTTCTTTGTATTTTGTAACCTTTATTGTACTGTATTGCACATGGAGCGTTTCTCCCCGGGCCTACACTGAAAATGGGCACTTCTTGGCCCAGTGGACTTCCCCGGTAATCAAACTGAAAATAAATAAATAAATAAATGTGTAACAGGTTGTGATACATAGGTTAGGTATGATGTGTAACATGATACATAGGTTAGGTATGATGTGTAACAGGTTGTGATACATAGGTTAGGTATGATGTGTAACAGGTTATGATACATAGGTTAGGCATGATGTGTAACAGGTTGTGATACATAGGTTAGGTATGATGTGTAACAGGTTGCGATACATAGGTTAGGTATGATGTGTAACAGGTTGTGATACATAGGTTAGGTATGATATGTAACAGGTTGTGATACATAGGTTAGGTATGATGCGTAACAGGTTGTGATACATAGGTTAGGCATGATGTGTAACAAATTGCGATAGGTTAGGTATGATGTGTAACAGGTTGTGATACATAGGTTAGGTATGATGTGTAACATGATACATAGGTTAGGTATGATGTATAACAGGTTGCGATACATAGGTTAGGTATGATGTGTAACAGGTTGTGATACAGAGGTTAGGTATGATGTGTAAGAGGTTGCGATACATAGGTTAGGTATGATGTGTAACATATTGTGATACATAGGTTAGGTATGATGTGTAACAGGTTGTGATACATAGATGATGTGTGACATGATACATAGGTTAGGTATGATGTGTAACAGGTTACGATACATAGGTTAGGTATGATGTGTAACAGGTTGTGATATATAGGTTAGGTATGATGTGTAACAGGTTGTGATACATAGGTTAGGTATGATGTGTAACAGGTTGCAATACACAGGTTAGGTATGATGTGTAACAGGTTGTGATACATAGGTTAGGTATGATGTGTAACATGAAATATAGGTTAGGTATGATGTGTAACAGGTTGTGATACATAGGTATGATGTGTAACATGATACATAGGTTAGGTATGATGTGTAACAGGTTGTGATACATAGGTTAGGTATGATGTGTACCGGTTGTGATACATAGGTTAAGTGTGATGTGTAACAGGTTGTGATACATAGGTTAGGTATGATGTGTAACAGGTTATGATACATAGGTTAGGTATGATGTGTAACAGGTTATGATACATAGGTTAGGTATGATGTGTAACAGGTTGTGATACATAGGTTAGGTATGATGTGTAACAGGTTGTGATACATAGGTTAGGTATGATGTGTAACATGATACATAGATTAGGTATGATGTGTAACAGGTTGTGATACATAGGTTAGGTATGATGTGTAACAGGTTGTAATACATAGGTTAGGTATGATGTGTAACATGATACATAGGTTAGGTATGATGTGTAACAGGTTGTGATATATAGGTTAGGTATGATGTGTAACAGGTTGTGATACATAGGTTAGGTATGATGTGTAACAGGTTGCAATACACAGGTTAGGTATGATGTGTAACAGGTTGTGATACATAGGTTAGGTATGATGTGTAACATGATACATAAGTTAGGTATGATGTGTAACAGATTGTGATACATAGGTATGATGTGTAACATGATACATAGGTTAGGTATGATGTGTAACAGGCTGTGATACATAGGTTAGGTATGATGTGTAACAGGTTGTGATACATAGGTAAGTATGATGTGTAACAGGTTGTGATACATAGGTTAAGTGTGATGTGTAACAGGTTGTGATACATAGGTTAAGTGTGATGTGTAACAGGTTGTGATACATAGGTTAAGTGTGATGTGTAACAGGTTGTGATACATAGGTTAGGTATGATGTGTAACAGGTTATGATACATAGGTTAGGTATGATGTGTAACAGGTTATGATACATAGGTTAGCTATGATGTGTAACAGGTTGTGATACATAGGTTAGGTATGATGTGTAACAGGTTATGATACATAGGTTAGGTATGATGTGTAACAGGTTATGATACATAGGTTAGGTATGATGTGTAACAGGTTGTGCTACATAGGTTAGGTATGATGTGTAACAGGTTGTGATACATAGGTTAGGTATGATGTGTAACAGGTTGTGATACATAGGTTAGGTATGATGTGTAACATGATACATAAGTTAGGTATGATGTGTAACAGATTGTGATACATAGGTATGATGTGTAACATGATACATAGGTTAGGTATGATGTATAACAGGCTGTGATACATAGGTTAGGTATGATGTGTAACAGGTTGTGCTACATAGGTTAGGTATGATGTGTAACAGGTTGTGATACATAGGTTAGGTATGATGTGTAACAGGTTGTGATACATAGGTTAGGTATGATGTGTAACAGGTTGTGATACATAGGTTAGGTATGATGTGTAACAGGTTATGATACATAGGTTAGGTATGATATGTAACAGGTTGTGATACATAGGTTAGGTATGATGTGTAACAGGTTGTGATACATAGGTTAGGTATGATGTGTAACAGGTTATGATACATAGGTTAGGTATGATATGTAACAGGTTGTGATACATAGGTTAGGTATGATGTGTAACAGGTTATGATACATAGGTTAGGTATGATATGTAACAGGTTGTGATACATAGGTTAGGTATGATATGTAACAGGTTATGATACATAGGTTAGGTATGATGTGTAACAGGTTATGATACATAGGTTAGGTATGATGTGTAACAGGTTGCGATACATAGGTTAGGTATGATGTGTAACAGGTTGTAATACATAGGTTAGGTATGATGTGTAACATGATACATAGGTTAGGTATGATGTGTAACAGGTTGCGATACATAGGTTAGGTATGATGTGTAACAGGTTGTAATAGGTTAGGTATGATGTGTCACATGATACATAGGTTAGGTATGATGTGTAACATGATACATAGGTTAGGTATGATGTGTAACAGGTTGTAATACGTAGGTTAGGTATGATGTGTCACATGATACATAGGTTAGGTATGATGTGTAACAGGTTGCGATACATAGGTTAGCTATCCTTGATCTTTCTTCCTTAGCTGCATTACAGTTCTTAAAAGAACAGCGGCATTCAGGTAGAATTCTTCCCTTCAAACCTATATCCATGAGATCAGACAGATATTTCTAAGGCTCACTTCAGAGCCCCTTCTGCTCTCTGCATTTATCAATTGCATGTGCAGACTTTGCACATCATCCTGTATCATAAAACTGCTGATAAAAGGATCCTTTTTTACAGAGCCTTCTACTACAGAACCTAGGACTTGACTTATGGCTTATTAATTACGGCTCATTTCTTAGTACCAATATAACTGCATAGCACGCTGTCTGTGACAGACTTTTTTATCCCACATCTTTGTTCTGATTTCTGAATAAAACCCTGTAGCACTGGTATCACAATGGTGGAATTTTTAGGCTTTCAGCTGATTGTTCACCATAATTTGATACCAGTGCTTAGATGGTTATTACCTGAGCAAATCCAAAGCTGCGTCTTTTCTGTAGTGCATCACCTTGATTGAGTCTTAAATCTAAAGCAAGACTAGACACACTATGCCCATGTAATCCTTCCTGAATACTATCATGGTTAACCAACTTACTAATAGTGCTTACTATTGCCATTTTCAGAACTGAATATGCCAACCTGAAAAATGTCAATTTTGCAACTGACACCAAATATTAACTGCACCACAATACCTTTTTATATTGTCATGGCTGGTTGGAAATCTTAAGAACTTCTCAAAGTTACAAATGAATTTGGGTAACACATTTTATACTGCCCAAACTACCCTCCTCTATTAAAAAGTATACACCGAACCATTCTTCTCTCGAACTCACAAAACCATCATAAATACTCTATAGTTTCCACATTAATTACCAAAACTGGAATGTACTTCCACAATCGTTATACAGTCTTTCCTGTATAATAACTGAAGTGTTGAATGATTATACGACTCAACTCTGGGAGTATAAACACAGAAGTTCCTCTCTCTCTCTCTCTCTCTCTCTCTCTTACGTTCTCTAATAGATTTTTATAAATTGTATTTTTGACTTTCTGAAATTTAATTTTTTCTCCCTTTAAAGTGCTATACTAACTTTTCACTACCCTTCTCGTCCTCCTGCATTATTTGTCTTTCCCCTGCTTATACATCTCAGTGTGCCCATGAAGACAGATTATACCTAACTGGATTTGCTCAGTTATAGGAATAAATCAATATTTTACCTTGAGCTCAAATCTTCTCTAAGGGTTAATACTGAGTCTTGTTACATTTTCAGTGTCCTTAACTCATGACATCTCACAACTTATTTCTCTTCATTCTGATGCACATCTCTGCAACAATGCTTAATGTTTTCTCCTAGATGACTTCCCCCCACCAAAAAACTAAATCCATTCATCTCATACAATGACCTATAGTAATATTCTGTGCAGGATAAAAACAAATTAATTTGTTATTATATCAAGAGGAAAATGCTCTCTGATAGTTAAAGACCATCAAAGGCTTACAAGGCTTCTTATCATGCCAAATATTTAATGCTTTTATGAAACTATGTCTGGAGCTGGCCCAGCCAACCAGTGTTAAGTTGCCTTGAAAGACAACTTAATTTCACAAATGACATCTTTTCCTCATTATAACCATTATTAGTATATTCACTGTATTCAAAATAAATGTGATAAATGCAGTTTATTTGGTAGCTTAGTGTAGTGATGAGTTTGATTCCACAATCCCCATTTGTGTACAGTGCAACAGTGAACAAAGTTATTAAATCAGACAGAGCTCCTAATAGGAACGCAAAGTTAGGCTGATAGCACTTTTTCACATGACAGAATATCACAGACTAAACTGTTAAACAGTGCAGTGATAGTAACTTTGATGTTCTGACTATTTTGAGTAAGAAAATATTGAATATCTGCTTAATTTTGGGGTGGTGTGAAATGAAAGTTAGTATAGTTAGTGTCATAGGGCTAGCAGATTAGAAGGGAATTGCTCCACAGTAAGCATACAGCCAAGTAGGCTATTTAGAAGTATGGCAGTATTAGTGAGAGATTAACAAAGTCCTCCATTAAGTAGTTTTTTCCCAGCTTATCACAGGTAACAATTTGCAGCCTGTGACTTATTGATCCAGACTAAAAGTTGCTTTTGGATATGCGCTGCTTGATTTGTAAGCATAGCCTGCTCCAGAATAAAGAAAAAAAATGACTTTGGGTAATTGTTGCTCCAGCTGACACTGTAATGCAGTTGTATAACTTTAGGTTTGTGTAGTAGGTCTTTGCATTACTGCTGGATCTGTTTAGATAAAGAAATTCAAAGAGTCTTGGGTCATTCAGAACACAAAGTGCTCGGCAAAGCTCAAGAGTTTGTACAATATTATGAGACTGACAGCGACAAGGCTTTTAGTCTATCACAGTAATCAAGGCTAAAAGAAATTAAACATTTTGGTATGGAAAACTTGACATCTCTCAAGCCAGTTCAGGAGCTCGATTTACACTGCTTCGGTATTTTTTAATTAATTGGCTTAGCTGCTTAGTGAGGTTAATACTGAAGGTGTGTTATATTCAATGAAGAGCCTAATAAAGGTGGAATAAAGTAGAACTGTAACTTATTTTGACCTTTAGTTCATACCACAAAGGATAAGTTATAAAAGGTAGAAGGATATTCTTAGCATGACACCAATGTGGTAGTCAAAGGAAAGATTTAAGCACAGGTATCCACAAGTCCCCAATGACTGTGCAGCATAACAGCTCTTCTCTCCATACCTTGACAATGTAACCACTACAGAGTCTCTGGCTGAAGAACTGAGTGAAATGTTTTGCAAGTGGGACTTAATTTCTTTTAAGCAGACACCCAGTTCTATAGTCAAGACCCATGGAAATTTTTTTTTTTAAACTTTAGAAAATGCCAAAAAGACTTAGTCCAGAGTGCTTTCAGGAGAGGAGGTCTGACAGGAAATATAGGATGCAAAGAGTAGGTAAGGGGAGATGCAGTTAAAAGGGAATTGTCTGCGTTATCATTTACTGGAAATACCTTCATTTTCTTTCTTGTGGTTATCTTAATTTATTCCTTCCTCATGACCCTGCTGTTATCCCTAACCAGTCTTCCTTCTTCAATGATTCTGTGTTCTGTTATCGACTATCAAGTAGGCCTTTTATGTGTATGTTCTAGATTAATACTGCCAGGGCTTTTCTCGGTATGTTCTAGATTAATACTGCCAGGGCCTTTCTCTGTTTGTACTAGATTAATGTTGCTATATGTCTATTAGAATAAGAAACAAAGCAAACCAAAACAGAAGCCTTGTGTCCGGAAATACATTAAAACACTGGAAGGTTTACTTGTAAATTTTAAACAACAAAAATATTTGCATTCATTTTCAATGTTTGAAAAAATAAGTAATCCAGAATGTCTCACTCTATCAATTACATTTGTTATTCTTTCATCACAAAACCATAAAACTTACTAAGGTAAATCAGGGACATTTGACATGTGCATATCGTAAAATTCTCTTTCTATTTTCTTTCCATTTACATAACTTCACTGCAGCAGTTGTACCTTCAGATTTCCTTCTCAAACATACTTTAGGCACAGCTATTTTTAACTATTTTTATCAATTTGCTCTGTATTATTTTATATCTGCTTCCATATGAGAATGGTGTTGTATCCATTTCCACTGTTAATACTGTTTAATAACACTTATCAACCATCTAAGAGAGAAAAGTTTAACTTCCGTTGGAACACCATTGTGACAACACACTGTAAATCCGAAATTATGCTTGAAATTCCATCTCCTCCTAGTTAGGCTGTCATAATGTTAGTAATTATAATGTGCAGATCACTTCTACACAGCTCAGCAGGAAAACCCGAAGAGGGGCAATTATAAGCTCATATCCTGAATTAAATGTTAAATAAGTAAGTAATAATGCAATTACTATATATGACTCTAACCCAAGCTTGCAATTTTCTTTATAAAAAGCTACCTGCCTGAGATTCGAACAAAATTATCGCATCTGTCTGTCAGTAGTTTTTCTGATGAACGGTAAAATCCTGTTGATAATTTTCATCACACTCTTCACTGAATTCATAGGAATATAAACCACAAATCCTATGAGCTTGGAAAAAGCAACACAAATTTTGATAAGAAAGAAATAGGGCAGCCACAGCACCACAAACAGTAAAATATAACAAAATAAACTACCTATGACAAAACAAAACTGACAATAAATCAACTGCCTTTCATGGATGGGGAGTGGGAAAGATCCATGAATATACTAGCCCCTTGTTGTAATGTATTAACTACAAGGTCACACAAAAGTAAGGTAAAAGCAAATACCATACAAGAGCTAATTCTATTTACTGTGTCCTTTTAACCTCATGACTTCAGTAATACCAACATTCAGTCAGACTGCAATTTCCTTGTTACTTCTCTGATGTTACAGACTGCAATGTTACATGTTAAAAAAGTTCTACACACACACACACACACACACACACACACATATATATATATATATATATATATATATATATATATATATATATATATTATTTTTTTTTTTTTTGCATTTGGTTACTAGGAAGTTCTGACAGAGTTATGCAAGACCCCTTTTTTTAGCGGAGGCCAGCAGGCAAAAGCTCAAAAAACATATTTAGTGAGAGAAAACATACAATGTAATTATAGCAGATCCTTAGTAAATACAAACAATATTTGAAATGTAATGATTACAAATTCAGCACAGACTAAACATTTAAGTGAATATGGCAAGTAATATGTATCTACAAGCTGTGAATGCATTGCATTTATGTTTTCTTAACAAAATGCAAGTATAAATAATGGATTACAAAGTATTATTTAAAATGTTTCTTCTTTAGAATTATATATGAGGATGATACGCATGCTTAGTAATCCTTAATTAGCTTTAGTTTAATGTAATGTTTAATTACTGCATTAAGCAGTGTCTTTGAATGTTTTAAATAATTACTCAATTAGGGGTATGTTTAGCATAATTGCATTATAATCATCTGTATGTGTATACCATCTGTAATATCTACATGTGGCAATGGCAGAGTTGCCAAATGGATCACTGTATCTTTATCACATTTTTAGACTGATGAAACTGATACACAAATTATCATATTATGTGAATAGTGTTTACATCTGGAAACAGAACATTTCATGAAAAAGGTGGCAGTAACAGTGGATCAAAGCCAGATATATCCAAAGGAACTTAGCACAGATGGAAAATAAATGGTTTAACTTAGAATACATTTTTGATAGCTTGCTGTGAAGTTTCATGACATCACTGTCCATCACAAATTTCTCCATCTGGACCTGCAGAGAAATTAGTCTAAAAGGCACTGCAGCCTCCCTTCAAAACAGATAAAATGAATGCACGAACAGTGGGCAGAAGAAGAAAGTGTTGAAACTATGCCAGTTTCCAAGCACACATACACATTTTAAACAATTAATGATAAAATAACAGCAATCACTCATTTGAACTGCAAATAGTGTTGTGGGCATAACTGTCACTTTGTTGAATTATTTCTAGCACCTGGAAATTTGCATTTGAAGCATTAACATTTAATCAGATCTCATTATGAAGACAAGTTACTAGTATACAGTAATTAAATAATTACATATAATTTCAGGGTTTATAATGTTATAGACCCCTCTGCAATTCTATTTAGTCTATGACTTATAAATCTGCAATATTTAGCAAAATGTAACATGCTTAGTAACAAGGAATTTTATATATATATAACTATATATATATATATATATATATATATATATATATATATATATATATATATATATATATATATATATATATATATATATATATATATATACACACACACACACACACACACACATATATATATATATATATATATATATATATATATATATATATATATGTGTGTGTGTGTGTGTGTGTGTGTACCTATGGGTCCACTTTATAATCTCGAAATACTGAAATCCCGAATTTCAGTATTTCGAAACCATAAAGTCGAACGTCCCAAATCCTGAAACTACAAAATCACGAAACACAAAATCACGAACAGAAACACACCATACACCGCATAACACATACATCATCCAACCCACACCACAACAAACAAAACACACACAAACACAAAAAACACAAATAAACAAACCTATACTACATATAAGCAGGGGGCATGCCCCCACACCCCCCTGACTTATATATACTAACTCCGAGATCACACAGACACAGAAAGGAAACTCACACCCACACATTCTACAGTCTGTTGCATACACACAAACATCACACATATACAAACACCAATACATCCAACACTTACACACCCATACTTTCACCTGCCTATCCTAACCCACACATACAACTGACAAACACATTCACACACACACAAACTCCCACACAAAACCCTTACAAAACACTCACTTACCTTAAATTACAGCTAAATCCTCACACAACACCAGACACCATCCACTCACAACACTGCATGTAACGTACCATAAAGCCATAACTGCGACTTTGAGATATTTGGATTCACAGTTAGGCACTTTCGTGATTTTAAAGGTTCGACTTTATAATTTTGGGATACTGAAATATGGGATTTCAGTATTTCGAAATTATAAAGTGAACCCATACCTATATATCTATATCTATCTATACATAGATAAATAGATATAGATCACTCTTTCTCTCTCTATATATATATATTATATTTATATATTTATATATACACACACACACACACACACACACACACACACACACACACACACACACACACACACACACATATATATTTATCATTCTGAAGCTGCACTTTTATTTATTTAAATCTCTTATTTACTATATCAAAGTGTTGTACTTGTTCCAAACCTGCTTGCAGTGAACAGGTATGAATACATGTTTGGAAGTCACTTTCCATTACAAATATCAGTACATTGCAAATGCTATGGATGTTCTTAACCTTTGCTTTGTACAGTCTGCTTCAAGTGGCACACTTGTAGTGTGAATTGCTTTGCAGAACAGGTTTCCTGTGCCACGCTCACTTGGTGAATCCAGGTTTTGTACAAATGAGAGTTGAGGTAGGAGGATACAGAGAAGAGACAGAAGAGAACAAAGGCCTTGGGGAGCTGCTCCTGATCTGTTACCAAAGGTGAGTGGCCTTCTGAGCACAAGGAGACCACTCAAATCCATTTTAGTACAAAAAAATCAAAAATCAACTCGATATATCCTAGTAAGTCCACGGTGTTACTCAACATGTATAATAATGTGCTTCCTGCTGAAATGACTCTCATAGCCACACTAGGCTGGAACACACAAAGGGTTACATCTGAATGACTGAAGAGAAGTGAATGCGGCCACACTTCATGTGAAGAGAGGGGGAAAGGCAATACTGGGTGGGACTGATATGTTGCTTATAGCCAAAACAATGTTATTCTGTGTTTTGCTTATTTCACTGCAGGAAATACATTTAGCAACTCATCCACAATATACACAATTAAATACTTAATGTTCACTTGTAGCCCATTAAGGCAAAGTATACTGTTAGGAAAATTTACACAAATTGATTAAGAAATGAAACATAGAATTAAAAAATGTAGTTGTTAGCCTCAAGTCTTTCTGTGTCAGCCTTTGTGCATGCATACGGCTGAAAGACAATGATAGCCTAAACGTATTCACTGTGCATACAAAGTTGCCAACAGAACAAATTAAATGGGTACAGTACTGTATGTATATGGACTCAGACGTTCACTGGCATTGTGCCAGAAGAAACTGGTTACTAAAATGAGTAGTTCGTTGTGGGTGGAGATAAGAGTGGAAGATGTTGTTAGTAACTGTTTATAACTATGTAACTATATAAAACATAGTAACATTTTGATTTATGCTGCTTGCTCAGAAAATCCATCCACCCAGGTATTCATTTTCTAACTCACTTATCCTGGTGACAGTTGTAGTAGTAGTACCTGAGAAGGATTCACCAGACTTCCATTTATTTAGCAAGAGCCTCCAGCTTATCCTGTGTATCTCTAGGATCTCTATCATCCTACCTAGAAACCCAGACCACCTCAGCTGACTCTTTTCAACCCAAAGAAGGAGCAGAGATCAGCCCAGATGGCTAAATATAAAGAATAAGCCCAGCAGAAGGAACTTTGACAACACATCTTGCATCCACAGCCACATTCTCATCTGCTTAGGGTCAAAGTTTATTATGCCATAGGAGGATAGTAACATGGGCAGACTAGAAAACTGACAGCTTTGTCCAGTGACTTAACTTTCATTTCATATCTACAGTCCAATAGAAAACCTGCAGTACTGTTGTTACTCTGCAAATCAAGTGGAGAATAGTCTAATCATTTCTACTGTTACTCAACAGCCTTGGCATAGCAGCTTTAAAGATACAAACAAAAAATCTTGGAGTACCACAGAGCATAACACTGCTAAATGTGATTACTGATTTCTTAAGTCACGATGAAGATAAATCAAAATAATAGGTGCTCTTATTAGAAAAGTATTCTGAACCTGTGGTTCAGTAAAATATCTAGAGTGGATGTAAAGAATTTATAAGCAACTTTAAAAGCCATTAAAAGTGGTACAAAGCTGTGGCATGAAAATCAGTGTTTACAGCTAAGCTGCAATGTTACTCAGGTGTATCGTGGAGACAGTCACTTTGATCACTGTCAAAAGGCATTTTAAGTAAAAGTCAGGAAAGCAGACTTGAAGACAATGTGGACAATGGCTTTTGAGTTGCAGGAAAACTTGTCACAGCTACTGATTTGGTCAATGTATTCACAGCACGCATTTTATCGTAGATTCTTCTATATGATTAGGAAGACAAGAAGATACAGTTAACCACCAATGTTTCAGATATAGCTGCAATCAAGTAACTTAACTGACTAAATGGATGCTTTAGAATGACTCCTACCTTACTGGATGAGGACATTACAGATAATACTATCAGTGTATGTCCAAGCATATTAATACATGTTTCAACCTTTATACATTATGCTGTTAATTTTTACCTGTCCTATGATTATGACATACCTTGCACTACTCTCAAAAATCCTGAAAATATACTTGAAAATGTTCTTTATATCTTTTTGTTTGACACTGTGGGCATTTGAAAATATACATTTTCCTGGTTACTGCTAAGTGTATACAGAACTAGGGTCCCATACAATTAAATCCATCTGTACCAAGTACCTTCAGTGGAATCTATGAATTTAAGTAGTAACATTTTCTTTGTAGCTACTAACTAGATCAACTCACTTAGCAAAATGGTAATAAAGGGGGGGGGGGTATGAACAAATGAAAAGAATAACCTTTTTTGATATAGCCACATGCTTATGGTTGGTGAATATAGGAGGAATGCTTGTGTAAATGAAAAGCAGAATTAGAGTAATCCTCACTATAACAAAAAGGATGTGTGTATATGCAACTGAGAGTGGGATTAAATGATGACTAGAAAAGTGTGCTTGATTTATTTATTTTTAATAAAGCATGAGGATACTGAATCTTCCAATTCATTAATATAATTAAGCCAATAAAGATGCTCAGAAACACTTTGCATGACTTATCAGTAAACTAAGTATAAAAACAAGTAACAGAGAAACAGCAGCAAACTCAGTACTCAGAGTAAAAGTAAATCTACTGCACAGCATATATTTTAGTAATGTTCTCATACAATTTTATGGCCCCTTTGTGTTACTTAGAAATATGCTTATAATACTACCACTTTCTTAGATGTGGA
Organism: Protopterus annectens; assembly: GCF_019279795.1. Lineage (NCBI taxonomy): Eukaryota > Metazoa > Chordata > Ceratodontiformes > Protopteridae > Protopterus > Protopterus annectens. Next base: position 844,423,938 of record NC_056748.1, on the reverse strand, counting down.
AGTGTAAAGGGATCCTGACAGATGCAGCACAAATTAACATATACAGACAACCTGTGGATGTCTTCTTCTTCTTTCGGCTGCTCCCGTTAGGGGTTGCCACAGTGGATCATCTGTTTTCATTTCTTCCTGTCCTCTGCATCTTGCTCTGTCACACCAACCACCTTCATGTCCTCTATCACCAAATCCATAAACCTTATCTTAGACCTTCCTCTTTTCATGTTACCTGACAACTTCATCCTTAGCATCTTTTTCCCAATATACTCTGTATCCCTCCTCAGCACATGCCCAAACCAATGCAATCTTGCCTCTCTGGCTTTGTCTCCAAACCTTCCAACCTGGGCTGACCCTCTAATATACTTATCCCTAATCCTGTCCACCGTTGTCACACCCAGTGCAAATCTTAACATCTTTAACTCTGCCACGTCCAGCTCTGACTCCTGCCTTTTTGTCAGTGCCACTGTCCCCAACCCATATAACATAGCTGGTCTCGCTACCCTCTTGTAGATCTTTCCCTTTCACTCTTACTGGTACTCATCTGTCACAAATCACTCCTGACACTCTTCTCCACTCACTCAATCTTGTCTGTACTCTCTTCTTCACCTCTCTTCCACACTCACCATTACTCTGAACTGTTGATCCCAAGTATTTAAACTCATCCATCTTTGCCACCTCTACTCCCTGCATCCTCACCATTCCTCTATCCTCCCTCTCATTCACACACATATATTCTGTCTTAGTCCTGCTGGCCTTCATTCCTCTTCTCTCTAGAGCATATCTCCACCTCTCCAGGGTCTCCTCCACCTGTTCCCTACTCTCACGACAGATCACAATGTCATCTGAAAACATCATAGTCCATGGGGAATCCTGTCTGATCTCGTCTGTTAACCTGTCCATCGCCATTGCAAATAAGAAAAGGCTCAGAGCTGATCCTTGATGTAATCCCACCTCCACCTTAAACGCATCCACCACTCCCACCTCAGACCTCACTGCTGTCACACTACCCTCATACATATCCTGTACCACTCTAACATACTTCTCTGACACCCCTGACTTCCTCATACAATACCACAACTCCTCTTTACGCACCCTGTCATATGCTTTCTCTAAGTCCACAAAGACGCAATGCAACTCCTTCTAACCTTCTCTGAAGATCTCCATCAACACTCTCAGAGCAAACATCCCATCTGTAGTGCTCTTTCCCGGTATGAAACCATACTGCTGATCACTAATCATCACCTCCCTTCTTAACCTGTGGCTGTAATTAAACTTTATTTCAGAAGTTGCCATGCCATCCTATATGGTATTTGTCCTTAGGAATACTTTAAAATTATGTAAATAGAAAATATGCACTTAGAATAAGAAGTCATGAATATTAGAGAAGAATTATTCAAAAACGTTGATTGATAAATTATGTAAGCTTAATAAAGACATGAAAATGGGACCTGTTAAGCAACATTTGTGCATTTGACTTGAATGTGCCAGGATTCTTCAGATTATGCAGGCACTCAAGTCTCTCAACAAGTACCATTATGATTCGGTCATAGTACTTGTTGGTGTGAATGACTCGAGACGTAGCTCTCTGGAATATAAGAGGAGAGACATGATTGAGCTCTCTGATTATGTGTCACAGGCAGGTATGTCCATTGCTCTCAACCTCTTAGAGAAAGAAGTCTATACAAAGCCATAGATAAAAGTGGGACAAAGGGCACAAAATAGGAACAATTTTTAAATATTGCTCTTAGAAACTTAGAAAGTTGATAGAATAACAGGTTTGGTATAAGCATGAATTTTCTGAAGGATATGAAGTCTGAAACTCAAATGCCTGTCATTATTTTCTAACCTCAATCTTTAATGACTTACCACTAATTTGCCAGAAAACCACAATTTTATGAAAAATGGACCAACAATATGAGGCCAAAACCTAGACATTCTGTGAAAATCTGTACAGTTGAGAGGTATGGGTATGTCCCTAGCCTTGAGCAGTATATTACCCTCACCTAAGATGATACCGAAATATAAACAGAAAATCATTGATTTCAATAATTGGCTTAGTTTCTGGTGCCATTTTAACGGGATCCAGTTTCTGTCAGCCTGGGATGACATGATCGATAGACCTCGATGCTTTGTCAGAGATGCAGAGATGATCTTCGTCAGTCACCCCTGGAATTTCGGCTACTGGCAAAGGCTCTTGCAACCTGCATAGTGGCTTTTTTAGGCAATGTCAAAAGGACAAAATTCCTGATGTAAAAATTTCACTCAAAAAACAACCCCAATGTTATGTAAATGCTAGGAGTCTTAACATGAAACTGCACTCAATGAACGCAGTCCTCACTTTGGAAGACACTGACATCTGTGCAGTCACAAAGACCTGGTTCAAGGCAATAGAGAGCACCCCAGTAATACTGGGTTACACCACCTACCACATGTTCAGACCACAAATGGAAGGCATGAAAACTAAGGGAGGTGGTGTATCAATATTCATTAAAGATAAATAAACCTCCTGATTTGTTAAACAGTATTATTCCCAGGAGACACCTCAAGTATAACTAATTGTTGGTAGGGCACCTATTCGAGTCATTGCCAGCTGCAGGACCATCCTCCATGAATCAAGGCACCCACTCTGCCTATTTGGATCAACAAGAATCCATCAAAATACATCCGAACACCATGGTTCTGGGTGATTTTAATTACCCATCCATTGACTGGGTAAATTACTCTTGCTCAGTCTCACTGCCCAAAGGTTTCTTGAGTTCATTAACTCCAATACCCTTGACCAGCTGGTGGATACCCCAACTAGGGGTGCTATCTTGGATCTGGTACTTAATAATATGGGGGAGCCCTGTAGCATCCCCACTGTGAGGTCTTCAAATGTCAGATCTGACCACAAATCAGTCTCATTAGAAGTAACTATCACATTGGACCCCCCCCCCCCCAGCAACAACTAAACTAAAAAACTTCTCCAGAGCAGATTATAGCCTTCTAAGGGATGGTATACATAGCTTCACTGCACATTCCCCCTCAGACGTAACTGGCAACTATGCTGAGTCTTACAGCAAATCATTTTACAAACACCTGTATAACTGCATTGATGTGGCTATACCTGATAGGACCAAAACAAGCTCTTCAAGGAAGAGCAAACTTACCTGGTGGACAACTGCCACTAACAGGCTTTACAATAAGAAAAAAAAATTGTTGTCCAAAAGTAAGAGGGAGTGTGCCCTAAACTGGAAACACTCCCTCCTTGGCTTAAACAAGCAAATAAGACTTCTTCTGAAGTCCTCAAAAGAAAACTATGAATCCAAATTAGCTTCCTCAACTAAGGACAACCATAAGACATTCTTTAATTACATCCATAGCCTAAAAGGTAAGACTCAAATTTCCGCCAAACTGGTAGTTAACGATGCCACATACACTGAGCCTGTGGACCTAGCAAACCTGTTAGCCAATAGGTTCTGTGAAAACGTCACTCCCTTGTCCCCACCACACATACCCCCATGATATTCATTCCATCTGTCCTGCACCTTGTATCTCTAGAGAGCAGGTCATAAATTTCCTCTCTAAGACCAAAATCACAGCATCGATGAGACCTGATAACATCCTAGGCTGCGTCATACATGGACTCCAACAAGAAACAGCAACACCATTGGGTGCTCTTTTCAATCATAGTCTAAGAATCAGCTTCATCCCAGCTGAATTGAAAACAGCCACAGTTATCCCAGTGCACAAGGGTGGTGCTTCCACTGACCCTGGAAACTATAGACCTATTAGCCTGACTAGCCTTATCTGCAAAGTCATGCAGTGAATCCTCATGGACTTTATCAATAAAGATATAGGTAAGCTCCAAACAATTGACCCTACTCAGTGTGGATTTGTCAAAGGGAGATCATGCCTGTTAAACCTAATGGACTTCTTTGAGACAGTCACCAGAACCCTGGACAAGGTGAAAACTATGCATACAGCCTATCTGGACTTAGCCAAGGCTTTTGACAGTGTTCCCCACTCAGGCATTATTGGCAAACTCACCCATCTAAGTTTCAACCCTTATATCATTAGGTGGGTCGCTAACTAGCTTACCGATAGAACCCATACAGTCAAAATAGGGGAATCCACCTCCAACAACGGACCCGTAACCAGTGGTGTTCTACAGGTATCAGTCCTGGGACCACTACTGTTTGGAATCTATTTCCCCAAAGTAGAAGCAAAACTAAAGGTCTTTGGCTGACAAAGTTTGCTGACGACTCAAACTGGGAGTGGTCACAGAATCCCCAAACGATGTCAACATACTACAAGAGGGTCTTATGCAAACAAATGATTGGTGCCAAAGTCACAGCCTTAAACTCAATGCAAAAAAATGGATCATCATCCCTTTCAGTAAAAGCAACGTTCCTAACAACCACATCAATAGAAACACCCTAAGCATGCACTCAGTGGTGAGAGAACTGGGCACACAGGTTGACAGCAACCTTATCTTTGATCATCATGTCTCCACAGTGATAAGAAGGGCATTCTATATTGCTCATCTCATAAGTAAGGGCATTACCTCCAGAAAAAAATAAGTTATAACCTCCCTGTACTCTTCCCTCAGCAGGCCAATAATTGAGTACAACACCCCTTTTAGGTTCATAGGTTCATAGGTTGGTACTGGGCTATCTGCCCGAAGGCATATATTAGCCCAGCCACATTCTTAGTTCCCTAGACCCTTGTACTAGCAGCTAGTACCCTTGGCCCCTATCTAGTAGTGCTGTTGGTGTGATCCCCGGTGTGAACTTTCTGTTACCCATCCACTCATCAAGGTTCCTCTTGAAGAGTGATAGTGAGGGGCTCTGTCTTATGTCTTTTGGTATGTACCTTTCCAGGCACCTGCAGCAATTGCAATTGGAGAGACCACAAGGAAAATTCAAGGTATTCAGCATATGTCCTGGGTGAGATCAGCTGAAATCACTGTCACTTTACTCTTTTTCATACAGAATACTGATAGGTGATCTCTGCCTTGTGTATAAGGCGATCTCTGCCTTGTGTATAAGGCGACCTCTGCCTTGTGTATAAGGCAATCTCTGCCTTGTGTATAAGGCAATCTCTGCCTTGTGTATGAGGCAATCTGTGACTCTGCTTTATTGGAAATCCTGCATATCCATAAGTCCAATGGCTCGCAGTTTATTCACTTTAAAGACCTTAACCTGATATGTGAGATTACTAGAACCTGCTGGAGGGACAGGTTTGTCTCCCAGAGGTTACAACACATGTGGAACAGACTTTCAATTCATCTCAAGCAGAGCACCTCATTGGTCCTCTTCAAGCGCAATCTGGACAATTGGGTGGATAACCATAAATTCACCCCAGGGGTTCCACTGTAGGTGCTGATCATGGAAACAAGGGTAGAACTTGGCTAGGCTTGTAAGGGCCCTAGGGCCAATAGCCTAGTAACTTCCTATGATCCTATGTATAATTCTACAAAACTAGAATGTTCTATCATTTAACAGAAATGCAGCTACATCTGTTTGTTGAGAGGGTGATGAGAACTGATGAGAAAAACATATTGCACCAATATATATGTGGAAATTATGGTGCACGTAGTGATATGAATGGAATAAATACATATGATCATCCCAGTTATGGGAAGAGTTTTTTACTATGTTGTAGTACCCAAACTTTAAAGTAGCAAACATCATCACATTCTGTATTGTGACTGGGTATACCATTATTCATACCATACTTGTTAATGGTATGCTTATATTTTTAAGACCAATAGTTGTAATTGTTTTACTAACATAAAATGTACTGCAAATACATACTGCAATATAACTAATACCCCTAGTTTTTCACACACTAAATCCAACCTGTTTGCTAATGTAGTTCATCATTAATATGAACAGCCGTGGGCTCAAAGCTGAATCCTGATGCACAACCACTCCCACTGGGAACTTCTTTGAAAGTCTGAACACTGTTATTAACTTGCATCACTTGGTCCGTGTATGTAGCCTGCAGTAATTCTATGAATGTTTCCGGGACTTTGAACCATTGCAGGACTGCCCAAACCACCTTAGCAAACCAGTTGGCAGAGAGAGATCATCAAAGTTGCTGTATGTAGACAAAGTGAAATTGTAGACAGACTCAGAATCTGAATAGAAACTATATGAAATGGCAGAGGAATTTAATATAAATGTAATGGCACATGGAATGGAAATTACTACAAATAAGACAATTGTAATGGCAGCAAATGGGAAAATCGGAAGAAGTTGAGAACTAAGATAGAAGCAAAAATAGTGGAACAGGTTAACAGCATCAAATATCTTAGAGGTGTGGTGGAGGTGAAGGGAGGTCTGAATGGATATTGTGTGATGGAAGAATTTCAAAGATGCTACTAAGTAAGGTGCACAAAATAATGGTGTGACCAGTACTACTGTATGGTGCAGAAACCTGGGCAGTGAAGGTAGAGCAGCTGAGGAAGCTAGAGGTGATGGAGCTGAAACGCTGTCATTGTTCATGTTGGTGTGAATGACCTGAGATGTACCTCCCTAGACTACATGAAAAGAGACATGGAGGAGCTGTCCAATCTTGTTGCCCAGGCAGGTAGGTATGAACTTAGCCCTGAGTAGCATCCTGCCATCACCCAGAATGATTCCACAGTACAAGGACAATATGATTGACTTCAACAATTGACTAAGCTTCTGGTGTCATTCTAAGGGGATCCAGTATCTGTCTGCCTGGGATGACATGATCGACAGACCATGATGCTTTGCCAGAGATGGCCTGCACCTGTCGCCCTTGGGATTCTGGATACTGGCTAAGACTCTTGCCACCCCTATAGTGCTTTATTAGGCAAGGTTCAAATGCCAAATTCACTACCATAACAGGTACAAGAAAGCAAAATCTGAGGATAATGCTACTCAATGCTAGAAGTCTAAACCTCAAAATGCAACCACTCGAGGCACTCCATACAATGAAGAACATCGACACCTGTGCATTGACAGAGACCTGGTTCAAGGCTCCAGAGAGCACCCCTGCATCACCAGGCTATAATTCATACCACACCTTTCAGCCACCAAACCTGGACCAAAACACTAAAGGCAGAGGTGTGTCCATATCCATTAAGGATATTCACACCTCAAGGCTAGTTTTTCAACATAATGCATCCAAGATTATCCAAGAGCAACTAACTCTGGGCAAGGCAGCAATCCAAATTGTAGCTTGCTACAGATCCCCCACCATGTCCATGGATTCCCATTCCTCATTTCCTGATACACTGGAAAATATTAGTGTACAACCTAAGACCCTAATAATGGGTGATTTCAACTACCCCACTATTAACTGGGAAAACTACTCATGTACCAACTCTTTTGCTCAACATTTTCTGGAATTCATAAATTCCAAAACCTTGGATCAACTTATCCACACCCTACCAGGGGCAGCAATATCCTTGTCCTGGTCATTACCAACATGGGCAACCGGTGTTCCACACCAAAGGTCAATTCCTCATTGGTCAGATCTGACCACAAGCTAATCAGCCAAGACATCCACATTCCACCCCCAGCCCCCAATAGGGAAACCACCATAAAACATTTCTCCAAAGCCAACTTCACACTTCTTAAGACAGAAGTGGCAAACTTCACGACACCCATGCAGACGGACAATTGAATCCTACACAAATGCACTTCATAAGCACTTACACAAGTGCATGGATCATGCAATCCCTAACAGAACCAAAATGCTATCCTCCAAAAAATGTAAGCCAATCTGGTTGTCCCTTGCCATAAACAAACTCTTCAACAGAAGAAAGAAACTGTTGCAAAAACGAGTAAAGTCCCATGATTGGAGGAACTCCCTGGTCAGCTTCAGTAAGAAGCTGAGATCCCTCATAAAATCCTCCAATGCTAGTTACAAAAACAAAATCACCACTGATTCTAAAGACAACCACAAAGCATTCTATAGCTATGTCAAGAATCTCAATGGCAACACTCAGATCTGCTCTGAGTTACAGCACAATGGCACTAAATATATAGAACCAACTGATATTACCAACATCCTGGCAGACAGGTTCAGTGCTAACTTTACCCCCCTCTCATCCCCTAAAGGGCCCATCTCTATACTGGAAGAATGTAAAGTTCCTGTAATCATGGCTGCATAGGTAAAAAACACACTCTCTAAAGCCAAGAACACTGCATCCATGGTACTTGACAAAATCCCAGGCTGTGTTCTACTTGAACTACAGAACGAACTGGCACCCCACCTAAGTACCATGTTCAATCATAGCCTCACCTCAGGCTTTGTGCCCACTGAATGGTGCACAGCAATGGTTATCCCACTTCACAAAGGGGGAGCCACCATGGACCTCGGGAGCTACTGCCCCAACAGCCTGACGAGCCTGGTCTGCAAGGCTATGGAACTTATAAACAATGATATTGGTAATCTCCAGACTCTGGACCCAACAAGTTTGGGTTTGTAAAAGGTAGATCATGTCTCCTAAACCTGATAGACTTCTTTGAAGCGGTCACCAAAGCTGTACATGAGGGTAAGGTGGTTCACAGAGCCTATCTAGATCTCTCCAAGGCTTTTGACACCAACCTCCACTCTGGAATTATAGATAAACTCACTAAACTAGGTATAAATCCCTATGTCACAAGATGGGTTTTCAACTGGTTCACTGACAAAATCCACACTGTGAAAGTAGCAGACTCCAAATCTGACTTCAAACCAGTGACAAGTGGAGTACCACAGGGTTCAGTCCTGGGTCCTCTCCTGTTTGGTATCTACTTCTCTGAAGTACAGGCTAACACAGAAGGTCTTTGGCTAATGAAGTTCACAGATGACTGTAAACTAGGAGCCATAACCGGAACTCCTAACGATGTGAACATCCTACAAAAGGGCCTCACAGAGACAGATGCCTGGTGTCAAAGCCATGGCCCCACGCTCAATGCCACAAAGTGCATGGTCATCCCTTTTGGTAAAAACTCTGTACCCATGGACTACCACATAGGCAGTAGTCTGCTTAACACCGAAAGTGTGATAAGAGACCTTGGGACACAGGTGGACAGTAGTCTCTCCTTTGATAATCACACCGCCACAGTAGTCAGGAAATCCTTCTATGTGGCGCACCTCATCACAAAAGGTTTCTCATCCAGGAAAAAAGAGGTCATTGTTCCCCTCTATTCATCACTCATTAGACCCATTATAGAATACAGTGCCCCTTTTGGTATGTACCTCACAAGACATCTACAACTACTGGAAAGACCACAGAAATACCTCACAAAGAGTATTACCAGCCTCAAACAGATGCCCTATGCAGACCGTCTCAAATAACTCCAGCTTTACCCCAACGCATATCTCCTACTCAATCAAACCCAGAGCTGTTGGACATGCTCCACTTAAAGAAATCCCGGACCTAAACCTTGTCACCACAATAAAGAGAACATGCTGGAGGGATAGATTCCTGTCCCAGACACTTCCCATACTCTGGAACAAACTACCTATCTATATCAAACAAAGCTCCTCATTAGCACTCTTCAAGAAAAATCTTGATGATTGGATGGGAGATAGGAAATTCACCCCGGGGATCACTTCTGTGGCTCTGTCGAGCACACTGTTGGAGAGATTAAGAAATAAGGGCTTCAGAGCAGAGGTTCAAGGGGCTCCAATTGCAAAAAAAGGTTAAAGAGAACAGATTACAGTGGTTCAGGCACATGTGCAGGAAAGTAGGAGACAATCAGGTGAAGAAAATTTGGGACAGACAGGAAGAAGGCAAGAGGAAGCAAGGGCGTCCAACAAAGAGAGGGATGAATTATGTGAAAAAAGACCTGTGATAGTCATACATGACTGTTGAAGAAGGTAGGAGTGTGGCATTAAATTGAGAGAGACAGCAACAATAGACATGACGTCCCTACCTCATACTGAAAATGGCAAAAATGTGGTTATTGATGATGATGATTTTATGGGTCTGGTCAGGGTAGGAAGTACTATTAGTATTCTTGAAATGATTCTATCAAACTGAGCTTTAGAAAAGGCATTTTGTTAGACAAAATAAGACCTTCCTAAGTCTATTTATATTGGCTGCCCAAAAAAAACCTACTGATAGAAAATAGAAACTAAAATCCGAACCAACTGTAATTGAAGTAATTGTAAAGGAGATTAAAAAAATTGAATGTGGCATCTTTAAAAAAAGGGAAGGAGCAAATTACCTAAAAATAAACATAATTTGTGGGAAAATACATGCAGAAAAATATTATCAAATAAACGCTGCCTAGCAAGAACAAATATTCTGTTGTGTAAAAAATAATAAACGATGCAAATAAAACCAACCACAGCAGAATAATGCACGGTCAAAGAAATCATAAAATACAATGTTTAATAGAACACAAATAGAAAGCGCTTTCACCTCAGCTTCATCAGACCAAAAAATTAGTTGATCAACTATACATACATAACTATATATATATATATATATATATATATATATATATATATATATATATATGGGATCCATACAGATGCTCGACTGCATCTTTCACGAATTTGGTGAGCATAAAATGCTGTTCACTGAAGCAGCACTTTCACAGAAGTATGCTTGTTGTTCCGGTTGTACTACGGTGCCGTAAGGGAAAATTCCTTTATCCCCCCGCTGCAGTGCGACCTCGGAATGAGAATATTAAAGTAGGGGGGTGTGGAGGTGCAGCAGTTTGTGTGTGTGTGTGTGTGTTTTTTTTTTTAACATACTTTAACAAAAGCGCTTTCGTTATAGTGTGTTCGGTGGTAATGGATTTGGGCTTTCGATCTTTTGATCAAAAGTCCTAGATCCATATATATATATATATATATATATATATATATATTTAAACTGATAGCAGCCAATTAGCATTGAATAAAAACATCATAAAAAGGCAATTACGCACATACCAATAGGTTATACCTCTAGTAAAAATATATAAACAAAGACATAAAAATAACAACATATAAAACCTTACAAACACTGAAACAAGTTGGTTACTTCTTTAGGTTTCATCCTTTCAAAACAGGTTTTAAAGAAGCTTTCTCATTCAGCCCCTTCCCTTGGTCAGCCCTTAATCGAACCCAATTTACGTGAAGGGGATATCGGAAATATAACTGAGACTACAGAATTAAGATGGATTATTAGATTAATGTACAAGATTAAAAAGATACCAAATTTATATAGCATAACATAGAGCTCTCATCCGTGGATTTAAGATCCTGTGAAGAAATCGTAGAATAAGGGAAATAAACAGGTTTAACATCGACAATGCACAGCAATGTGTATATCTTATAATTTCTCAATGTGTAGGGGTGTTATTTTGGATGAAATTAAATAAAATGCATAACACGTTCTCTTATGACTACTCAATCTGCATGTGTGTTCTTTGGGACGAAATGTGGTCTCTCCAGGTAAGGCACTCAGATGTCTACCAGTTTAAACTACTTATTTAAAACAAATCATGTTTGCCTCTTGGTATTTAAATATTTTACCACTAATGCTGAGTTCTATTATTCCAAACAATTTGAACAAATTACTTTAAAAATCTAATAAAGTGAATGCTTTATTAATTCAGTATGAACTGTATGTGTACTAGCTTCAAATCAATCTGCTAATTATTGATCCTATAATAATGTAAATATTAGAAATATTTGTACTATTATATATATATATATATATATATATATATATATATATATATATGTGTGTGTGTGTGTGTAGAGAGAGGTATACTAAATTACACTGAATCTACATTTAGTCAATATCTATTTAGTCAAAAAAATTTGGTCAACTACACAGCTGCTCAACAGTCACGGTTCGAAATATGCATCTTCCTCAACACTGTGTGATCTTGAACTTAGTACACATAATTAGCAGTGAGTGTGGGTGTCACGCCCCCTAAAATAATGTATTAATCTACTTTTAATGTATTGTTTTACGTCCAATGAAGTCGTTGCTCAGGGCATGCATAAATGCGTTATTGCATTCACCTTGTCAACCTTTTCATAGATCCATAGACCTTTACTAGGCTAACGACCCAGAGGGCCTTTGTAAGCCTAGCCAAGTTTTGCCAAAAGAATAATAATGTCCTGCATCCAAAAAGGACATTGAGGGCCAGGCATTTATAAGCTACTTCTGTCCATAAGGGACATGGGTGATAGGCCCTGTGTAAATTTCCCATTCTCCATCTACTTGGCTAGATTGTGCTTAAACTGGATAATAGATTTACATGGATGGGAAGTCTCTTCCATAGGAGGGGCAGTCTTGGGGACACATATCTGTCTCTCCAGCATGTTCTTTTATGTCCCAGACAAAATACAGGTCCTTAGACCTTGTATTTCTGGTACTCTTAGAATTACAAATATGTAGAAGATTCATAAGTATGGGGGTTTGCGGATGCCTTGTAAACCAGATATAGATTACACTTTAGCAATCTATAGGAGTCTAATTAGAGGAAAAGGGCTTTTAGGCACTCTGCTTAAGACAGTTTTTTTTTTTTTACACCTTGAATTCTTTTTGTAAGAAAGCTTTGACATCACTCTAGTTCCTGCATATGCCTGGTCAGGTACATACCAAAGGGAGCATTGTACTCTATGATTGGTCTGATAAGAGTGGAGTATAGTGGGATAATGACTTCTTTGGACCTAGATGCCATGCCCTTACTTAATAAGTTGTGCAACATAAAAAGATTTCCTCACCACTGTGGCCAAGTAGTGGTCGAAGGTAAGGCTACTCTTTATGTGCGTACCTAGATCTTTGACCACTGGTTAGACTCTTAGGGGTGTTGTATTATCAACATGGTAATTAGCCAGGATGGTTGATTTCCCAAAGGGGACAATTATGCATTTCCTAGTGCTGAGTTTAAAATCATAGCTTTGGCACCATTTATTAGTCATAGAGATAAACCTTCTTGAAAAAGGCTAGTGTCTGCAAGGGATTTGATGATAACCCCCAGCCTGCGATCATCTGCAAACTTAGTCAGCCACAAAACATCAGCATTTGTTTCCATTTCAGAGAAATATATGCCAAAAAGGAGAAGGTCCAGTATTGAGCCCTGGGTAATTCTGCTAGTGACTGGCCTCTTGTGGAGGTGGCCTCACCTATTTTGACCTCCTGGATCCTATCAGTGAGACAGTTGGCTATCCAGTGAGTGATAAAAGGGTTTATACCTAAATTAGTGACTTGTCTGTAATGTCTGAGTGGGTTATTGTATCAAAAGCCTTGACTAAGTTAAACTGTTGCACAGTCTTACCTTCATCCCATGCTTTGGTGACTCTCCCAAAAAAGTCCACCAGATTTAATAGGCATGACCGTCCTTTAATAAAGTCAAACTGTGATTAGTCCAGTATCTGCAACTTACCTAGAGTATGTTCTCATTTATCATGTCAATAAATAATTCCATGGCCTTACATATGAGGCTGTAAGACATATGGGCCTCTAGTTGCCTAGATCAGTGGTTTAGCTTCCTTTGTGCAGTGGAATGACTGCAGCCATCTTCCATTCCTTGGGTACAAAACCTGACTGAAGGCTCCAGTTAAAAAGTGATTAAAGTGGACCAGACAGGTCATGTTTCATGCTATTTAGTAAGCATCCCAGGATATTACTGAGGCCCATCGATGCAGTGTTTTTGGCCTTGGAAAGTGCATTAATAACCTGTTGTCTAGTAATGGTTGGGATGATTGTGTTATTTCCTTTGGACTACTGGGGGGAGTGTGGGGAGAAATCTGAGCTGAACCTGTCAGACAAAAGGTTGGCAATGGCCTCTCGTTCAGTGTGGGTGATGCCATTTGCAATAAGTTCTGCGTATTTTTGTGTATTTCCTCTGAGGTTATGGACATAGCTGTAAAAAGCTTTGTGGCTGTCCTTTGCCTGAGAAGCTATTTTTTCTTCAAGTTTACCCTTTGAAGTATTAATTAACCCTCTTAGCTGTTTGTTTAAATTGGTCAAGTGGCTTTTAGTATGCATGGCTTTCTTCCTCCTATACTTGGCCAAGATTTTTTTTTTCATTTTATGGATAACCGATTGATAGTGTGGTTCCACCATGTTGGATTGTCTTTTGAGTTTATCTTATTCTTAATATGAGTGGGCAGAGCTTGCTCTATACAGTTATCAATATGGCTGTACAGAGATTTGTAAATAGCTCAGTGTATTCTATGGTGTTTATTGGGTTTTAGGGTGCTGGGAAATTAGCCAAGGTGTTGCTTAGTAGAGAGAGCTTAGCCTTGGAATAGTTCCTAAAGGTTTTTGGTTTTGCTGGATCCCTGGATTTAATTTTTATTTCAAATAATACTGCCTTATGGTCATATCTAATGAGGGAAGATATTATATTGGTTGAGGAACACTAGCACCCTATGTTCAACCTTTTGATGGTTGATGTTTGGGTGTTTTGAGTATTGTCATTATAGCCTATCTACCACAAGAGGAGCGATTTCTGGCCCAGAAATTGTAGTTTATTGGCCATTTGGGCAATTCTTCCATCTCTTTCAACTTTCTGGTTTAAAAGTCCGCATTTGCACTTGTTTCCCACCTTTCCTGTAACTAGTCTAGTCCAGATACAGATTTGCTATATCCAGGACTGTTTGTAAGCTTCTGAGCCCCCTAAGCTTTTTTGTGTTGGAGGGAAGCCTTCTAGCTTATCAGTGGCAGTGGTAAGCACTAGGTAGCCTATCTGCCACAACAGGAGTAGTTTCTGGCCCAGAAATTGTAGTTTATTGGCTGTTTGGGCAGTTTTTCCATCTCTTTTAACTTTCTGGTTTAAAAGCCCATGTTTGTACTTGTTTCCCACCTTTCCTGTAACTAGAATAGTCCAGATACAGATTTGCTGTGTCCAGGACTATTTGTAAGCTTCTGAGCGGTGCCAAAAAAATCTGCTCTTCAATTTTCCCTTAGATCTGATAGCTGTCTCCTTTCCTGCACTTTTACAAGCTTATTAGTCTAACACTTTACCAGACTTCTTGTAGCAATTATTGTAGCACACAAAAGTGCTACCAGCCCTAAACGTTCTACAAGGAAACAGCTCCAGTACTTATTATTAATGCCCAACCCTCCAGACATGTCTAAAGGTCAGTTTCCTGTGATTTCTCCTACTAACATGTTGAACTTGGGCATCCTGAGGCAATGAAGCAACTGCCTCATGTACACTGACAACCCTATCCTCTTACCTCCCAACATTTAGACTTGCAAGAGATGCACCTATATATCCAAATTGGAAGCAAGGCACTCTCCAGTCAAGACCGGAACAGCTGTTCAAAAGGAGAAGGTCAACACTTGCACCACACCACATGGAGCACATAGCCCTGCAGAACACACACCAGCACTGCCTTCACATAAAAACACAAACCATACACCCACCTTCGCGGAGGCTCTCAGTAAAAATCTATCCAAACAGAAGAGACCTCCAAGGCAGAAATGCACTTGACCACCACAACACAACACTTATCATAACACACATAACACTCCTAAACAGTGTGCCACTCAACCAAAGCCCCTAAGGCAAAACAGCATGCCCAACACACTAGTCATAGGTGACTCGATAATGAGGCACATTAATGTCCCACTCACTAGGTTGAATAAGGAGAAAGTAACACACGCACTCAGGTCACTCAACAACAGGTACAAATATGACTCTGTCATTGTACATGTGGGTGGGAATGACATGAGACGTACCCCCCTGGACTACATGAAAAGAGACATGGACGAGCTATCGGATTATGTAGCCCAGGCGGGTATGACCTTAGCCCTGAGCAGCCTCCTACCATCACCCAGAATAATACCACAGTACAAGCAAAACATGACTGATTTCAACAATTCTCCAAGTTTCTGGTGTCATTCTAAGGGGATCCAGCATCTGTCTGCCTCGGATGACATGATTGACAGACCTCAATGCTTTGCCAGAGATGGCCTGCATCTGTCACCTCTGGTCTTCTGGATGCCGGCCCAGGCTCTTCCCATCCCTATAGTGCATTTTTAGGTGGTGTTCCAAAGACCAAATTACCACCATAACAGCTACAAACAAATGCAATCTGAGGGTCATGCTGCTCAACGCTAGAAGTCTAAATCTCAACATGCACTCAATTGAAGCACTCCTTAAAATGGAGAACATCAACATTTGTGCTGTAACAGAGACCTTGTTCAAGGCAGCAGAAAGTACCCCTGCACTACCAGGCTATAACTCATTCCACACTTTTTGGCCCCAGAACTTGGACCAAAGCTCCAAAGGTGGTGGTGTTTCCATATTCATAAAGGATGCGCACACCTCCAGACTTGTAGCCCAACATAACACATCAGAGATACCTCAGGTGCAGTTAACAATGGGTAAGACAGTGATGAAGGTTGTAGCCTGCTATAGGTCCCCAACCATGTCCCAAAACTCACATTCCAAGTTCCTAAGCAACATGGAGACTATTAGGGTCCAACCTAACACTCTCATACTGGGTGACTTCAACTACCCCTCCATTAATTGAAAAAAACTACTTGTGTACTAATACACTTGCCCAACGTTTCCTGGAATTCATTAATTCTAATGCCCTGGACCATCTCATTCTTACCCCCACTAGAGGTAGCAACATCCTTGACCTCGTCATTACAAACATCGATGACTGTTGCTCTACAACAATAGTCAACTCCTCCCTGGTTAGATCCAACCACAAACTAAAAACCTTGGAAATCCACATCCCACCCACCCCTCGCAAAGGTAACCACCATGAAAAACTTCTCCAAAGCTGACTTTGGGCTCCTAAAAACAGAGGTGGCTAACTTCACGGCACCCATGCAAATGAAGAATATTTGCATGACTGCCAAATCATATACCAATGCACTGTATGAGCACGTACACAAATGCATGGATCTTGCCATACCCAAAAGAACCAAGGCGTTATCCTCCAAAAAAAGGAAGCCAATCTGGTGGTCCCCTGCCATAAACAAACTCTACAACAGAAGGAGGAAACTGATGTGGAATAAGGTATCAGCCTCAACAAAATGTTGAGATCCCTCATCAAATCCTCTTATGCTAGCTATGAAAACAGAATTATAGCAGATAGTAAAGGCAAACACAAGGCCTTCTATAGTTATGTTAAGAATCTCCACTGCAATACCCACATTTGCTCTGAGCTACTGCATAATGGTACCTCCTATACTGAGCCAGCAGATATTGCCAATATATAAGCCAACAGATTCAGTGCCAACTTTACCTCCCTCCCCCCAAAAGGACCAATCACAATACCGGTAGATTGCCAGACACCCAGTATTACTGTTGCGCAGGTTGAAACAGCACTGTCCAAGGCCAAAAATACAGCATCTATGGGACCTGAGAATATCCCTGGCTGTGTTCTACATGAACTACAGAGTGAAATGGCACCTCACCCGTGTGCCCTGTTCAATCACAGCCTCACCTCAGGCTCTGTCCCTACCGAATGGTGCACTGCTACAGTCATCCCTCTCCACAAAGGAGAAGTGAATACAGACCCTGGGAACTATTGCCCCATTGGGCTGACAAGTCCGATATGCAAAGCTATGGAATGCATCATCATGAACCTAATAAACAAGAATATAGGGAATCTCCAAACTCTGGATCTCACACAGTTTGGTTTTGTGAAGGGTAGATCATGTCTGCTCAACCTGGTTGACTTCTTTGAGTCAGTCACCAGAGCTGTGGATGAAGGCAAGGTGGTTCATACAGCCTATTTTGTCTGGCCAAGGCCTTTGATACCATTCCCCACTCAGGAATCATACAAAGATAGGCATCAACCCCTATATCACTAGGTGGGTTGCAAATTGGCTCACAGATTGAACCCGCAATGTGAAAGTAGCTGACTCCAGGTCAGACTGCTGACCAGTCACAAGTGGAGTCCCACAGGGTTTGGTCCTGGGTCCTCTCCTGTTTGGTATCTACTTCTCTGAAGTTCAGGCCAACATGAAGGGACTCTGGCTGACAAAGTTCACAGGCAATTGCAAGTTGGGAGTTATTATTAACTCCCCAAGTGATGTTGAAATCTTACAGAAAGGCCTCACTGAGACCAATGACTGGTGTCATAACCATGGCCTTAAGCTCAATACCAAAAAATGTGTCATCATCCCCTTTGGGAAAAACATGGTTGCCATAAATTACCACATTGGTGGTAGTCCACTGAACACAGAAGGCATTATAAGAGATCTGGGAACATAGGTTGACAGAAACCTCTCTTTTGACCACCAAACTGCCACTGTGGTCAGAAAGTCCTTTTATGTGGCACATCTCATTACTAAGGGTTTTGCATCCAGGAAGGAAGAGGTCATTGTCTCCCTCTACTCTTCCCTCATTAGGCCAATCATCGAGTACAATACCCCATTTGGAATGTACCTCACTAGACACTTGCAACAACTGGAGAGGCTGCAAAAGTACCTCACAAAGAGGATCCTAGGCCTTAAACACTTGTCCTATATGGACAGACTCAAAAAACTCCAACTATTCTCTGTGTCATATTGCCTACTTAGAGGCAATCTCTGCTTGACTTACAAAGCCATAGCTGACCCAGCTCTGTTAGAAATGTTACATCTAAAGAAATCCCAATCCCTCTGCACCACACACTCCACAGACCTCAACCTCATTACCACAATCAACAGAACATGTTGGAGGGACAGGTTCATAAACCAGAGACTGCCCATGCTATGGAATACACTTCCCATACATGTCAAACAGAGCACCTCACTGGCCCCCTTCAAGAGAAACCTTGACAAGTGGATGGGAAATAGAAAATTCACCCTGGGAATCACTCCAGTGGCTCTACTCAACAGAGGGACTGGGAACTAAGGTCGGGTAGTATGATGCCAGGGGAATCCTATGGGCTAAGTTTGTAAAGGCTCCAGGGCCATTAGCCTAGTACACACCTACGAACCTATGAACACACACGCATACACACACATAATATATATATATATATATATATATATATATATACACACACATGTGTGTGTGTGTGTGTGTGTGTGTGTGTGTGTGTGTGTGTGTGTGTGTGTGTGTGTGTGTGTGTGTGTGTGTGTGTGTGTGTGTGTGTGTGTGTGTGTGTGTGTTTGTATATATACAGTGGATATAAAAAGTGGACACAACCCTGTTAAAATACCAGGTTTTTGTGATATAAAAAAATGAGATCACAATAAATCATTTCAAAACTTTTCCCACCTTTAATGTGACCTATAACCTGTACAATTCAATTGAAAACCAAACAAATCTGTTAGGGGAAATGCTATAAAAAATAAAAAATGTACAATAAGCTGGTTGCATAAGTGTGTTCACCCTTAAACTAATACTTTGTTGAAGCACCTTTTGATTTAATTACAGCATTCAGTCTTCTTGGGTAGGAGTCTATCAGCATGACACATCTTGCCTTGGCAATAGTCACCCACTCTTCCTTGTAGAAGTGCTCCAAATCTGTCAGATTGTGACGGCATCTCTTGTGCACAGCCCTCTTCAGGTCACCCTACAGATTTTCTATTGGATTTAGGTCTGGGCTCTGGCTGGGCCATTCCAAAACTTTAATTTTCTTCTGGTGAAGCATTATTTTGTTGATTTGGATGTATGCTTGGGGTCATTGTCGTGTTAAAAGGTGAAATTCCTCTTCATCTTCAGCTTTCTAGCAGATGCCTGAAGGTTTTGGGCCAAAAGTGACTGGTATTTGGAACTATTCATAATTCCCTCCACCTTGACTAAAGCCCCAGTTCCAGCTGAAGAAAAGCAACTCCAAAGCATGATATTGTCACCACCATGCTTCACTGTGGGGATGGTGTTCTTTTGGTGATGCAAAGTATTGTTTTTGTGCCAAGCGTACCTTTTGGAATTGTGGCCAAAAAGTTCAACCTTGGTCTGATCAGACTATAGCACATTTGTCCACATGCTTTTGGAAGACGATGTGTTATTTTGCAAATTTCAGCTGGGCCTGGATGTTTTTCTGTGTAAGAAAAGGCTTCCGTCTTGCAACCCTACCCCATAGTCCAGACATATGGAGAATACGGGAGATTGTTGTCACATGTAGTACACAACCAGGACTTGCCAAAAATTCCTGCAGCTCATTCAGTGTTGCTGTAGGTCTCTTGGCAGCCTCCTAGACCAGTTTTCATCTTGTCTTTTCATCAATTTTGGAGGGACGTCCTGTTCTTTGCAATGTCACTGTTAGCCCTTATTTTCTCCACCTTTTGATGACTGTCTTCACTGTGTTCCATGGTATATCCAATGCTGTGAAAATTTTTTTGTACCCTTCTCCTGACTGATACCTTTCAACAACGAGATTCCTTTGATGCTTTGTAAGCTCTCTGCGAACAGTGGCTTTTGCTGTAGCAAGCAACTGAGTAAATGCCAGGAAAATCCTACTAGGACAGCTGAACTTTATTTGGGGTTAATCAGGGTCTCTTTAATTGTTGGCAGGTGTGTACCCAAGAAGACTGAATGCTGTAATTAAATCAAAAGGTATTTCAATAAAGTATTAGTTTAAAGATGTGCACACTTATGCAACCAGCTTATTGTATGTTTTTTTTATTTTTTATATTCTTCCCCTAACAGATTTGTTTTTCAATTGGATTGTACAGGTTATAGGTTACATTAAAGGTGGGAAAAGTTTTGAAATGATTTATTGTGGTCTCATTTTTTTATATCACAAAAACCTGACACTTTAACAGGGGTGTGTACACTTTTATATCCATTGTACATAAACATACATACAATATGTACACATAAAATTCCATCTTTTTATTTAGCAGAATGATGCAAAGCATGTCTGGGATACTTTTGTGCTGTTTTCCTAAGCCAATGAGTAACTGAAGAACAGCCTTTGTTTTACATGCACAGTGTTCCTTACCTTTAATTGGTTTGCTTTCATTCATGAGCTCACTATATAAATGCAAGATGCCCTTTAGTAATACACTTCAGAGTATTACAATTATTGTTTGCCTGCCCAATTAGTACACAAAGCAACAGTTCCACAAGCCCCAGTGTTGATATTGCACCAGACCAGCCAGCAAGTGGACAGAATCACTCTGTATGCACAGACTCACATAGTGACAACCACCACGTATGCCATGCCACATGCAACTGGTACAGAAAGGGGAGAAAGAATATGCATAAACTCAAATTACTCCAAAATAACATTTCTTCCATATATCACACTTATCGTTTATGAAAAAAAGTTTATTCGTACAACTGAATTAATCCGTTTTCTAAAACGAAACTGGCATTTTGTGCAGGGAAAGTATTAAGGTAAATAGTAAGTCACATTCTAGTTGATGACCAGCATGTGTCTCCTTGTGTCTGTAAATGGAACATATTTGAGGTAGTTGTGTGGCATTATATTTTAAATATAGAGTAATCTATGCCAAGTTGCCAAAATGTAGCATTTATATTAATATGAAGAATCACTCATTTTAGCACTTGTTTAGTGTACAAATAATGCTCTTTCTCTCTCTCTCTTTCTGCTGAGTTTAATGTCTTTTGTTTTGTTTTAGGCTTTGTAAAAATGACTTGTATCCAAAAATTTCTAATCATAATATCCAGTCACTGAACCTGATGATTTAGTGCATCTTAACCTAAAATCCAAATATTAAATGCTAGTTTAATCACAACACAGATACATACACCTTTAAATTGTAAAGCAATTGATATAAATGTATAAATACATATGTATTACAAAAATTACATATTTATCCAAAACACCTGTGGGAAATTTCTAGTTTGTATGATGCAAATTGAAAGGTTAAGATCATTTACATGCCAATTGCCGTCACTAAATAAAAATAAACCCATACACTCTTTGTCACAAATCACAGCAATTATTTTCAAGATGATACCAACAAAATGCTACTTAATTTTAAATATTACTGACCACTGTTGTATGTGGACATGCTCTGCAAACTATCAAATCTCTCAAAGCAGCAGCACATGAATCCTACTTCTTTATTCTGAAGTCACTACAGAAAAGCAGGCTAGTACATTAATATATTACAAAGACCGCATCTTGATCGATCAAACTACTGAGTCACCTGATATCAGGATTTACCAATGCTAGTCTCTTTACATTACTTATGCAAGTTTTCTCTTCCTTTCACATCAGTTCGCCTATTATCATGGGCCTATATGGAGTCATTGGGTATCATTTTGTTGAGACACAATAACCTATTTCTTATCCGTCACTAACTCAAGTGATTGACAAATTGCAAAGTCTAAACACAATATGGTGAAACAAGCAATAAAAGTTTATGATCAGAAAGTGCTTTTGTAGGGTGTGGCACCTCTCAGACATGATGGCTTTGTCTTTGCCCCTGTCTCAAAATATGTTAATTATTAACTTTCAAAAAACAGAGGGAAGAAAATGCTTGTTTTGCAAAAGCCTAGGTCTATGGCATAGAGAGATGAATCCCTGATAATTACGCAGGTGATCTGAGACTGGTACATAGAATGGGTACTGAAAGAGTCAGGTGGGAAGAACAGTACCAGTCTGCCTATCATAAGAGCAGGTTTGTAGCTCTGGCTTGCTTCTGGGTGACACTGACAGCATGTTATCCCCATCCCACTGTGGTGGTGGTGGAGAAAGATAACATTCAGACACATGCTTTCCATACCAAGCAGCCCAGTGGAGGTTAACAGAGCTGCTACAAGGAGAAGGATGGTCAGGGGTAGAGTTTAGACTCATCCATTGGATCTGGAAGCTTGTTACTTTCTTTTCACCTATTCACCATTTTTAATATACAGAAGCCTACTTCAAAATATATATTAAACATATTCTGATTATACTTACAATATAGTTTAACACCCTTGCTTAGAAATAGCTATAGTCTTTAATTCCATCTTTTGCATAAAATGTTTAATTTCCTAATGCACACTCATATAGAGATCAATTTTATCACTTTATTTGTAGATAGTGGCATTATGTCAACCATACATTATATAAATATCTTATGGAGAATATCCTGTGGCTCTCCAGTTCTTAAGTTAACTAACTTATTTCCTTTATTAAATTTCCTGAGATATTTCCTTTAAGCGGTTGCCAGCTCCTGTCTTTCAAAGGAAAAGCATTCATTTCACATGTAAAGGAAACATCAGTTTATATTCACACGCTGTGAATATGAGTCGGTCTTTTATCTTACACCAAATTTATCTCACTTTATTGGTTTTTAATTATTTTATCTCCTTCCAACCATTTCAAAAAAAGCAGACGTTCACATATGAGCACTATGTATTCATTCCAAGAATGAAATGGAGTAAAATGCTATTCCTTCACATGTGATGTGATTGAAATTATTCACAGCCACAAGAGAACACCTCTAAAGCTTTAATTTAAGATGGCATTTTCAGACCTATTTTCTACATGGGAAAATTGTACATTTTAACTAAACTGTAATGATTTTACAAAGAAGATATTTCAACTTCTCCATTCAATGACTCTTAGCAAAAAAAATCCTTTTGAAATATGATACTTCAGTTAAATCATTTTAAACAGTGAAATCTGTTGATGCAATTTAAAATATAGAACAGATATAAAATAGCTTAAAATTGTCAAGAAATGAGAACACTAGTTTACTTAGAGTAAAAACATATTATATTATATGAAATAATCACTCGCTGCTGAGACCATTCTAAACTCTTCGTGTAATAGCTATAGCTACCAAGAACAATTTATTTTTAACAATGTTAATTTGATGATATAATAATGTGCTAAAATTTGAGATTAATCTTACAAGAATCTGTTGAGTGAACATCGCCACCAACTCACACGACAAAATCAGAGATTTTATTTCCTACTACAAATATCTCTAATACTTTAGAGGTTTTTCATGTTTACCTTTATACTAGTTTGCTCAGCGTGAAATAGAATGCTGGGCATTTGCCCAGTTTTGCAACACTATTACCTAACCTGCTTACAATAGGTAGAAATATAGCCTTAAAACACAGCAGAGTTATATGAGTCCAAAGGTAATTTCTTTTTCTGCAGGCAGTCTTTTTCATCAAATGTCAACTTGTCAAAAGACCATTTCATCAAGACTGCCCCTAATATAACTGGTGGAGAGATCCTGCAAGTTGTACACACAAGGCTTTATCACCATCCCTATAAAATTACAGAAAGGTGCAGCCCTCATCTAAAAACACGTAGATCTTTCATTCTGTTGGGTGTAAAAACTGATAGGAAGAGTTTTCAACAAGTTGGCTTTTCTTAAGTGGGCCAATGTTTACAGTTATTTCATGCTAACAGTTTCTAATGAATCATAGGAATAAATGGTCAAGTCAGGATGTTTGTGCACAGCACTAGTGATTGACACTGTTACATGCAATCACTAGTGTGTATCTGCTGGCTGTTTTGGTGGAAGACATACTTTTATAGTATTTGGAATGGATTTTTTTTCTTTCTCCAGATGGAGCTTATTTCAGAGTTGATGTATGTAAGCAGTAAGGGTGTAGGAGGTAGGGATGGATAGCTTGTCCTCCCTGCAGTTTTTTTCTTTGTGATTTTTCATTTGTAAATGGTCTATGCATTTCTATGCAATCACCATTTTGTAATCAGAGTTCTGTGAGTTGACCACAAAAGAGGAGGCAGCCTGCTATGCAGCCATAAATCTTTAGCCTTTTACACAACTGCTGGGTTTCTCCAGACATTTCTTAACTGCATCTTGTCTGTGTGATAAATAGGTCCCAATTCCAATATACATGTTTTCTGTGTAAGTGGCTACTTTCACTGAAATCAGGTGTTTTGGAATCCGATCCCTGTAGTAAATCTGTTTATAGACAGGCTTTACACCAAAGTCAGTCACTGAGAGCAACTCTTGGAATCTGGCCCATAAACTTTATAATAATAGACCTGGACTTTTGATTTAGTTGCTTTCATTTTGGAAATAAGGAAAGACAAGCTTTTTCCAGACTTTATGACATTCCTGCAAGCAGGTTTAACAACTGCAGATCAATCTTAGTGAAAATTCAGTACGCTTCTTTTCTTTTTCCCCCTGGAAATTATATAGTTTATATTGTTCCTTCTACTTCTCTTGACTATATGAAGTGAAACATGATAGAGCTCATTAAGTATGTGTCTCAGGCAGGTATGGACCTAGCACTGAGCAGCATACTACATTCTCCAAGAATTATACCATGTTCCGAACATAAAATGATTGATTTTAATAACTGGCTTAGGCTCTGGTGTCAGTTCAGGGGGGTACAATATTTGACGGCCTGGCAGGAGATGGTTGACAGACCACGCTGCTTTGCCAGGGATGGTCTGCACCTATTCCTGCTAGGCTTTCAGATATTGACAAAAACCTTTTCCATCCTCATACTGCTTTTTTAGGCAATGCTAAACTGATAAGCCTACTAACTTAACTGAACCTATGAAGGAATATCTGAAGGTGATAGTGGTCAGTGCTAGAAGTCTTAACAAGAAACTCCCTTCTCTTCAAGCCTTCCTCTCCCTGGAGAGTCCAACAGCAAAAACAGACAATCCGGACCACCAGGCTGATAAAAAAAACAGTAGTTTAATTTATTTTTATTTTATTTTACATTTGTTGACCGGGCTAGTCTAACTGGATATATGTCCATTTTCAGTAGAGTCCCGGGGAGATAAGCTCCGATGAAAACAATAACAAAATCATATATACAAATTAAGGTAAACAATGCATAATGCAGATACATTAGTGAGAATAATCAAAGTGGTCAGAAGTTCATAACATAGTGCAAAATAATCAGATATAAGTAGTACAATGCAAATGCAGTTTCAATACATAATATATAAGCGAGAAGGCAGTTGATTATATACAATTTATTAGTACAAAAATATTCACATTAATAAAATTCAAGAAGATGTAAGTAATAGTATGTAGAAGGAGAAGGTTTGTTGTTATTAAGAGAAGGATCTTGATTACTGAGAAGAGGAGGGTCGGCTGAACCTAGTAAGAAGAGCTAGCTGATCAGTCAGGTTCAGTACAGGGCACAACCAGTGTGTTCTGAGGAAAA
The DNA here is from genome assembly GCF_019279795.1 of Protopterus annectens. NCBI lineage: Eukaryota > Metazoa > Chordata > Ceratodontiformes > Protopteridae > Protopterus > Protopterus annectens. The sequence continues at coordinate 844,398,004 of NC_056748.1, read as the reverse complement.
GTTTCAATTTGGTTTTAAAAAGTGATATAGAGTGAAGAGAGGAAAGTTCGTTAGGAAGAAGGTTCCAGGATTTTCCAACAGTATTAGAGAAGAGAGAGTCCCCAGCCCTGTTGTTTGATTTACAAATATTGACAAGAAGTTTATGTGACAATCGAAAGGTCCTGAGATTGTTGTAGGGGATGATGAGGGTAGATAGTATAGGGGTATTTGTAGGTCGGTAAAAAGTTTTATGGACAATGGTCAGCTGGTGGAATTTAAGCTGATTTTGGCATTCAAGCCATCCTAGCTGTTTTAAATTGTAACAGTGGTGGGTTCTGAAAGGGTAGCCTATAGCAAATCTGGCTATGTTACTGTAGGAGTTTTCCATTTTATTAAGGTTGTTTTTAGATATATTAGTGTGTATGGGTGAGGCATAGATGAGAGTAGAGATTAGATGGGTGTGAGCAACAGTTATTCTAGCTGCAGGAGAGAGGAAGGGTTTGATCCTGTATAGAGAGCCTGGTTTTCTATTGACACTTTTTATAGTATTGTTGATATGGGTGTCGAAGTTAAGGTTGTTATCTATGTGATGCCTAGTAGTTTGGTAGTTGGATCTGGGAATATGAGAGTACCATTACTGGATGTGACTGTGAAATATATAGGGGGGGACTTACAAGTAGGGGTAAAAAGGAGGAGCTTAGATTTTTAGGGTTCAGAAGGAGATAGCGCTGTGTAAACCATAGTTCAACTGTGTTAAACACATTTTGGGTAAGGGAGTGAAGTTCAGATATAGATGTGGCTGAGCATATAAGTGTCAAATCATCTGCATATCGTATGCATGTAGCTTGGGGGATTGCTAGGTGAAGGTCATTGATAAATATAGAAAACAGGAGAGGTCCTAATATGGACCCTTGAGGGACATTAAGGTTAATGACCAGGTGGGTAGATAGAATGTTGTGCCAAAGCACAGCCTGTTGTCTGTTATCTAAGTAGGACTGGAACCATTTTATAGCTAGTGCATCTAGTGACAGGGATTTTAGGATATTTATAAGTATCTGATGATTTACCATATTGAAAGCCTTAGACAGATCTATAAACAGTGCAGAGGAATGCATATTGAGGTTACGGTTTTTATTAATACAGTCAGTAAAGGAAAGGAGGGCAGTAGTAGTGCTGTGGGAAGGTCTGAAACCATGTTGACAGCTGGAGAGTAAATTGTTTTGGATTAGGTGCTCTAGCAGTTGCTTGTGGATACATTTTTCCATAACCTTTGCCAAGGAAGAAAGTAGGGCTATGGGATGGTAATTGGACAATTCAGTAGAGTTCCCAACCTTATGAAGAGGGATAATATGGGAGACATTCCAGATTTTAGGGATGTGTCCTTCACTGATGGTTCTATTGATGAGAATGGAAATGGGATAGGCAATGGACTTGGCTGCTATTTGGAGATATTCAGTGGGTAGTTGGTTGGCTGAAGGAGAGCATGGTTTCAGTTTTAGGAGACGGGTAAGAATATATGTTGTTGAGACAGGTTGGAAGAGAAATGGAGGAGGTGGGATACTGTTAGAGTTAGATAGAGTTAAGTTCTGAGTTGATAACTGACTGGCAAGAGTTTGAATGGCCTCAGTGAAAAAGGTATTAAAGGCATTAGCAGTCTGGTTGGGATTCTCCTGGTCTGTGCCTTGTGGGTTTGGTGTGATGGATTGACTTGGGTGTAGTAATCGGTAAATACTTGCCCAGAACTTTTGTGGTTTATTATGGTGAGTCTGCTGGAATTGTAGGTAGTAGTTTCTTTTGTCAGACAGTATAGCTTTTTTGTGTTATTTCTCAGTTGTCTGAAGTTTTGTTGGTCTACAGGGTTTTTAGTTAAAATGATATTTATTCCAGTATTTATTTCTGAGATGGATGTTTTGCTTGGTTTATTTTGAAAGCCATGGGGCAGATTTAATTCTCATTCTGATACAGCGGGTCGGTGCATGGTGGTCTAGTATGGTTAGGAATTTAGAATTAAAGTAATTAGCAGCTTCCTCGAGTGGGAGGTTTTTTAAGGGAGACCAGTTACATGCTCTTAGTTCTCTTTGGAAGAGATCGGGGTTAAAGCTTTTCTTGGTTCTGATAGCTCTAAAAATGGTTGGAACGGGTAGATTTGTTTTAAGCATGATTATATAGGTAAGTGAGTGTTCACTTACATCATCAGGGAGGGTTCCAGCTTCATATGTTTGGGTTATTTATGAGAATCCGATCTAAGGTACTTTCCTTCTTATTAGGCTTGTTTATCCTGGTGGGGGAGGTAATGGTTTGAATAAAACCAAATAGGTTTATATGGGTGGTAGGATGGCTACAGCTCTTCCAATCAATATTAAAATCACGTAGGATTATGGTTTATTGGGGTAAATTCTGAGATAACCAACAAAGGATATATTCTACGGTGGCAATGTTATTACCAGGAGGAAGATAGATGCAGATAATATAAATGGATTTGAATGTGTTAAGTTGAAGCTTGGTAAAAAGGATTTCAGCATTAGAGTCTTGGGGTAGTTTAATAAACTGCAATAGGTAATAAAATGCAGTAGGTTAGCGCTTTTAGGTTTAAAAAAAAAAACCTTCTTCAGACAACATACAAAAGTTATGAACACCTTTTAAAATACATAACAGTCAATCAAAGACTCAGTAAAAAGCCCTCCTCTTTTTTATAAAAGGCTTGATAGGAATGACACCAATCAGGCCAGGTGCTCTATCAGCACCCAGATTGATTATCCATCTAGTTTCACTGCATTCTGTTATATTTCTCAAATCACCCCCCCCCCCTTCCTGGTTGGATGAATAACCTGCAAAACCATAAAAGAAAATACATGCCCAGGGTATTGCTTTACATGCTGATACAGCACATTATGTATATTGGCTGTACGTATAGCTGACATATGTTGTAACATCCTGTCTTTCAATCTACAGTTCATTTTACTGACATAAAATGAGCAACATTGCATACAGTCAGCCAAGTATATAATGTTGCTAGTCAAACAGTCAGCATATTATTTCAATGAATAGCTCTTTCTAGACAGTGGATGGATGAATATGTTCATAGGTAGGTACTAGGCTATCAGCCCAAGGGCCTACATAAGCCTAGCCAGCAAGGTACCATAGCTTACACCACCCAAGAAAGTTATTTTCCTGTGCCACTGTTCAGCAGAGACACAGAAGTGATCCCCGGGGTGTATTTCCTATTTCCCATCCACTCATCAAGATTTTTCTTGAAGAGTGCTAATGAAGAACTTTGCTTGACATAGATGGGTAGCTTGTTCCAGAGTATAGGAAGTCTCTGTGACAGGAATCTATCCCTCCAGCATATCCTGTTTATTGTGGTGACAAGGTTTAGGTCCCTAGAGCATGTAGCTTGGAGGGACTGGGATTTCTTTAGGTGTAGCATGTCCAACAGCTCTGGGTTTGACATAGCTTTATATGTTAGGCAGAGATCACCTCGGGGTAGACGATATGCTATGGAGTAAAGCTGGAGTTTTTTGAGGTGGCCAGTGTATGGCAATTGTTTGAGGCCAGTAATCCTCTTTGTGAGGTACTTCGGTGGCCTTTCCAGCTGCTACAGATGTCTTGTGAGGTACATTCCAAAAGGGCCGTTGTACTCTATAATGGGTATAATGAGTGACGAGTAGAGTGGAACAATGACCTCTTTTTTTCTGGATGAGAACCCTTTTATGATGAGGTGTGCCACATAGAAGGACTTTCTGACTACTGTGGCGATGTGACTATCAAAGGAGAGACTACTGTCCACCTGGGTCCCAAGGTCTCTTATCATGCATTCAGTGATAAGTAGATTGCTGCCTATGTGGTAATTCATGGGTACAGAGTTTTTACCAAAAGGGATGACACTGTACTTTTTGGCATTAAGCTTGAGGCCATGGCTCTGACACTAGGCATCTGTCTCAGTGAGGCCCTTCTGTAGGATGTCCACATCATTTGGGGACTTGACTATGTCTCCTAGTTTGTAGTCATCTGTGAACTTCATCAGCCAGAGGCCTTCTGTGTTAGCCTGTACTTCAGGGAAGTAGGGGAAGTAGATACCAAACAGGAGAGGTCCCAGGACGTAACCCTGTGGCACTCCACTTGTCACTGCCTTGAGGTCAGATTTGGAGTCTGCAACTTTTACAGTGTGGGTTCTGTCAGTGAGCCAGTTGGCAACCCATCTTGTGACATAGGGATTTATACCTAGTTTAGTGAGTTTAGCTATAATTCCAGAATGGGGGATGGTGTTGAAAGCCTTGGCAAGGTCAAGATAGGCTGTGTGAACCACCTTACCCTCATCCACGGCTTTGTTGACTGCCTCAAAGAAGTCGATCAGGTTTAAGAGGCATGATCTGCCTTTCACAAATATTGAATTTTATTACTTATTGCATTTTATTAAACTACTGTTTTTTTATCATCCTGGTGGTCTGGATCATCTGTTTTTGCTGTTGGAATTTGCTGTGAAGCTGGACCTTAAGTGCAAAGTCTACAACTGTGTTTTTTTGGCTCCCCTGGAGAGTGTAAATATCTGAGACATGGTTTAAAGCCATGTAGAGTACCCCAGAAATGCAAAGTTATAATGCCTTTCACACCTTTAGATCAGCTACTGCACAGGAGAGAACTAAAGGTGGAGGAGTCTCAGTCTGTATTAAAAACTTCACATCCAGACTAGTTAAAGTGTATGACCCAGTGGAACTTATACATGTGCAACTCATATATAAACAAGGTGCTGTACCATATCCATCCAACCTATAGGTCCCACTCCATGTCCCAGGAAACCCATACTACCTATCTCAATGTATAGAGTCCCTCACCATTCAGCCTAATATGATATTCATGGGGGATCTCAACTACCCCTCTACAGGCTGGGAATCCTACACCAATTCTAATGCACAAGCCCAACAATTCTTAAACTTTGTTTATACCAACATCCCGGAACAGTTAGTTCATTCTCCTATAAAGGGTACAAACATCCTTAACCTTGTACCAACGAACATGGGGGGGGGGGTTAATGTCCCTCACTCAAACCAAAAACCTTTAGGAACTCTTCCAAGACTAATCTGTCCTTACTAAGTAACACCCCAAACCCAGTAAACACCACAGCATATGCTGACCTATTTATAAACTCTCTGTACAGCCATATTGATAACTCTATAGAACAAGCTGTGCCCATCATATTAAGAAGAAGACAAACTCAAAAGGCAAGCTACCCTAGTGGAATCACAATATAAATTGGTTATACAACAAAAGAAAAAAATCTTGGCCAAGTGTAGGAGGAACAAAGCCACACATACTAAAAGCCCCCAACAATCTAAACAGGCAGCTAAGATGGTTGATTAGTACTTTAAAGGCAAAATTTGAAGAAAAAATATCTTCTCAGGCAAAGGACAACCACAAAGCTTTCTACAGCTATATTCAAAACCTCAGGGGAAAAACACAACAATGCAGAACTTATTGTTAAATGGCATTACCCACACTGAATGGGAGGCCATTGCCAAGCTTTTTGTTTACAGGTTCAGCTCAGATGTCTCCCCCCATTCCCCCCAGTAGCCCAAAGGAAATACTGCATAGCACAATCCACTCAAGCATTACTAGGGAACAGGTCATTAATGCACTTTCCAAGGCTGAAAACATTCTGGGATGTTTAATAAATAGCATGAAACATGACCGCTCTGTTCTACTTGAATCACTTTTCAACTGGAGCCTTCAGTCAGGTTTTGTGCCCAAGGAAAGGAAGATGGCTACAGTCATTCTTTTGTACAAATGAGGTCCAACCACTGATCCAGGTAAATACGGGCCCATATGTCTTACCAGCCTCATATGTAAGGCCATGGAAAGAATCTTCATCGACATGACAGACGAGGACATATGTAACCTGCAAACTGTGGACCCATCACAATTTGGCTTTGTTAAGAGAAGGTCATGCCTATTAAATCTAGTGGACTTTTTGACAGGGTCATCAAAGTATTGGGTGAAGCTAAGACTGTGTACACAGCTTACCTCGACCTGGTCAAGACTTTTTTTGCAATACCCCACTCAGGCATTCAGACTCATTAATTTAGGTATAAACCCTTTTATCACCCATTGGATAGCCAGCTGTCTCACTGATAGGACCCAGGTCGTCAAAATAGGTGAGACCACCTTCACCAAGAGGCCAGTCACTAGCACAGTGACCTAGGGCTCTGTACCTGGCCAGTTCCTTTTCACATCTATTTCTCTGAAATTAAAAGAAATGTTGAAGATTTATGTCTGACTAAATTTGCAGATCATTACAAGCTGGGGTATCATCAACTCCCCTGCAGACACTAGCGTTTTTCAAGAATGTCCATCTCTAACTAACAAATGGTGCCAAAGCCATGGTCTTAGCTAAATTCTAAGACATGCATAATTGTACCCTTTGGGAAGTCAACCATCCTAGCTAATTACCATGTTGATAATATGCCCCTAACAGTTCACCCAGTGGTCATGGAGCTGAGTAAACATGTAGACAGTATCCTTACCTTCGACCACCATGTGGCCACACTGGTGAGGAAATCTTTCTATGTTACGCAACTTATTAGTAAGAGCATAGTAACTATGTCCAAATAGGTCTTTATCCCACTGTACCCTACCTTATCAGGCCAATCACAATGTGCAGTGCTCCATTTGGTATGTACCTGACCAGGCATATGCAGCAACTTGAGCAACCTCACAGGTTCCTTATAAAATTATACAAGCTGTAACAAACCTGTGTTATGCAGACCACCTTAAATCCCTTTCCCTCTGCTCAGTCTCCTATAGACTGCTGAGGGGGATCTATGACTGGCTTATAAGACATCTGCAAACCCCACACTTACGAATCTCCAACACATTCATAAATCAAAGAGTACCAGAAATACAAGGTCTAGGAACCTGAATTTTGTCTGTGACTTAAACAGAGCATGCTGGAGAGACAAATATATGTCCAAGAGATTGACCCTGCTATGGAACAGGCTTCTGATCCATGAGAAACTGAGTTTGTCTATTACCTAGTTTAAGCGCAGAGTAGCCTAGTGGATGGGGAATAGAAAATTTACACTGGGCCTGTCACCCATGTCCCTTATGGACAGAGTAGTTTATAAATGCCTGGCTCTCGATGTTGGGATTATTTTTTCGGAAAAACTTAGCTAGGCTTAGAACCCCCCCCCCAGTCATTAGCCTAGTAACAATCTATAAATCTACGACTCTAACTCATTCTCCTTCACTTCAAGTCTTCCTAATAGTTTCTAGTTTTGTTTTATTAAAATTGTTCTAACTGCACTTTGTTACCAGGGATAGACAGTGAACCTTCAGAATAATTTATTTAATCTAGCCTGTTAATGAGGCACTATTACATTAAGCTCTAAAGGTAAGTTCTTATTAGACAGCTGCAAATGTTTTCACAGAAAATCTTGTGCAAGGAGATATGTTTTTTTTAAATCTCTGAGTCTGTTCAAACTGAGAAGGACAAACTGGTACTAAATGTAAAAACACTTCCAAAATAAAAAAAAAAAAACAAAACAAAGGCAAAAGTAAGTTAAAAGTTCCACGTTGGGTTTTTATTGCCAAAAAAGACAAGTGAAGTAAGCTCTTTTGTCTTGCTTCAATGTACAAAACTTCTTCAAATTCACATCACCAAACACATCTATTTAAATTATCAGTAAGTCACATGACCTGCTAATTACAACTTAAAAGATACATCCTAAAAAAAAAAAAAAAAAAAAAAAAAAAAAATATATATATATATATATATATATATATATATATATATATTTTTTTTTTGTTTCTGTTCAAACTGAATCACTCTGCCACTAAAATACATATTGGCTGATTTACTTATAGAAGGAATGAATTTAAAAATTGGCCAAACTGAGGAAAATTTTGAAGTGTTTGATCTTTCATTTCTATCCAATGTGTTTCTTAGATATTCAAGGTTTCAAGTTCAAATGTTATTAAGTATCTGTAAATTAGAGAATGAACAAAATAAATACAAATAAAAGTAACCTAAAGAAATTAAAAGGGAAAATGTAACAAAGCAGAAATACAAAACAAAGTGCTGCCATATTGACAGGTTATGAGATGAAACGAGTGTGTGCTTTGATATCCAAGGCAAGGGCTAGTTACTGCATGTCTAATCAAAAATATGAGTATTTAAAGTCCACTTAGAACCATTAAGAGTGATGGGTTCACTCAGCCAAACTGAAAGTATCTTCCAGAGCGAAGACCCTTGGTTTGAAGAAAAAACTAAAATTACACTATTCCAATAACCACATTCAGCATCAAATTGCTTAGGCAAAGATTTTAGGACACTGCTGTCAGGCCAGCAACTCCCTATGACAGAAGGATCTGAATCATATAGTGGTATATTGACTAGGACATGACCTTTAAAGATGATGTGCATTTAAATGGCGGCCAGAGCACTCCGCACAGAACTGGCATAATATGATGGTGATATATTATTCCAGGAAGTAGCAAATCATTGCTTCAGCAGCAAATGATCAAATTCCGAGTCCCAGCAGTCCAGGAACAGGGCACAGCAATACTCCAAAAATGAGGAAACCAAGGGACACATCACAGCAGGAAGGTCTTCAGATGGAATATGCTGTTTAATGAGGGCAACATGATGATCACATGACTGGGAATTCCAGAGTCAGAATGTCATCAAAAACTACCCCCAAACCATGCATCTTTGAAGCAAATGAAAGTTACTCACCACTGCAGATGATATTAGGGGTAAGGTCTGGTACTGGAAGCCAACCTGTACAGTGGCATAAATTACCAGTGAGATCATCTTGGATGTGCTTTACATCAATCAGTTGTTGATTATCCAATTGTGGATACATTCCATGTTCTCATATAATTTGTTAGCAGCGGACTCAGACTCCAGGGGAAAGAAAAATTAAGTCATAAGCATAGCAGTAGCACTGCAGAACTTTCTGATAAATATCATCTCATAAAAGAAGCACACACACATTGTGGACAGCAATAGATGCAAAACTGAACCCTGCAGCACATTGTAGTTAAGAAAGGAGGAACTCACAACTCTGAATTTGACTGGAAAAGGTAGGAAGGAATCAAATTCTAGATTATCTTTGTGATCTACAGTGATATACAAGACAGTCCCATGTTTCCATTATCAACAGAGCCAAATGCTGATGAATGATCTGATACCACCAAACACAATAATGGTGCTGGTCCCTCTTCATTAGGAGATTATTAAAGCCATTAGTTAGGGCCATCTAACATCATGTCTGGACCAAAATCTAAATCAAAATAAAATTCAAAGAATATATCATCTTCTCAACAGCCTTGCCAGCAAAGGCAGGTCTTCACTGATCCTAATCAGGATCCAGCCTTGCCTTATTAAGGATTCGGGAGCCATATACATCTTTAAAAACTGTTTAAAAACACCATCTCTAATTGAGGCATGCATGGTCTAGTAAAGTATTGGGCTCTTAGTCCATGTAGTACAAAACAAGTGGAACAAGGATTCATTCCACTGGTAGCAGCACACATTCTGGAACTGAGGAAGATGAAATCATCCTCACCAGGAAAAAAAACTCATATCAGTATTGTGTATACTGTAAGATGACCTCTTAAATCCTTATACCACACATTTCACCACCCCTAATCTGATTAAGAAAAGACTTTGTGACAAAGTACTGACTATTGAGTTTGTACTTATTATTTAAAACATTCCAGGTGCTGGGACAAGTAAACCAGCACAGGCTAAAAACAACCACAAAAACAGAAGATGGTTAGTTTGTCACAGCAGAAATCCCCTGGGAAAGTGCGGCAACTACTAAAAGACCTTTGCCTGGTACATTGTGAAATGGCTGTGGAGTAAAAACTTGCCCTCAAGATGACCATTAAAGTGCCACCTGAATTCACACCTTTAAAGTTTAAGGAACACAGGATCAAACCGTAGCTTCTACTGCACAAAGAAGACAAGTCATATAAGAACTGAGGACAAAAGATCAAGAGAGTTCATCAGTCCATTATTATACACTACAACACACTCATCCAAAATATTAGCATTCCAATATTCCTGCTGTTCATTAGAAAAAGGGTACAAAATGTTTAGGGTGAGGCTAGGCAATTCTGGAACTGGCTGATCATGAATCAAAGGAGGAGGAGTTGATCAGGTTATATGACAAGCTGTACCACAAATTCCTGGGTGATGAACATAAATTGAACACAAATTACACAGTATGCCAAAGTCTACATGGCAAAGATAACCTCAGCAAATCTGTATCCCTTTATAACAATAATAAATTATTTTAGAAAGGCTTTGGACTCCTTCTTATCAATGCTGTCGATGGAGTCCAAAACATGTGGGTGATGATATGATCAAACACTCAAAAAAGTCCATGCACTCTTGAAAGAATGCCCTTGCACTATCTTGTAAATTATTGTAGAAGAGGCAATAACTGCAGTTTGCAACAGAACTGATGAGAAACAAAGGAGTCATCAGGCCAAGCTTTTGTATTCCTCTGCACCATAGCTGAACGATGAAAATGAAATATTACTGCCCTCCTCAGACTAAACCAGTCAGTGACTTGCACAACAGAGAACTCAGGTGGCACTAAAGCCAACAAGTATGACATTAAAAGTGTCCTCTACCCAGCTGTGTGATTAACAAAAAATATTAAACAATGTTTAAAGTCAGATAAAATACCCAGCTTGTCAAAATGGCAGTGGAGTTTGAGTCCAGCACCCTTGGCGGTGCTGCAGAAGAGGGGGTGAGTTCACACCCATCTGCCCTAGCTAACCAGAGGGATCCATGGGTACCTCTCAAAGAACAGCACTTGGTCTACCTGTGCATTATTCCATGCCATGGTAAGAGCTGGACAGTACTAATAATGGCACCAATTCAAACTCAGAGTCCACTAATGCCAGTAGAAGCAGCATTCATATCTATGGATTTTGTGAGCATCCAATTTCTTGTATGCACGCACAGTGTTCCTGGAAGTCTGGGAAGGAAAAAGAGGTGCAGCAGGACCAAAAACTCATCCTTTTCATTCAAAGCCTGTAATGCAGGCCGCAAATATCATCATAATTCCAGACTGATAATGACAAAAATAGCTTAAAGTAAATAATGATAAAATAATGAAAAAATAAATAAATACAATTTCAACTGTAAATAAAATAGTACAGAATAAGTAAACCAAGTCAGTATTATAAAAATGACCCCAAGTGGCAAAGGGAAGACTATAGGCCATTTCTTCTCAAATTAACCAAAAGATCAGAGTGTCAATAAAAGAATTACAAAGATACGTGCCATAAAATATGGAATGACCTTAAAAAATGACAATATAATTGACAATATAATAACCAGTAATATTTGAGACCATGGAAAAATAAAGAGAACCTTTATACAGCCCCAATGATTTCTAAAAAAATATGGCCCACAAATGTCCAAGGGTTTTAATTAATGGCCAAAAACAGAAGGGCATCCATTAATAAATCAGAAATAAGCACACAAATACAACCTATATGTGTCTGAATATGTAATTAAGGCCAAAAATCAGAAGACAATTTAGCTATAAAATAAATAACTTTAAAGTAACGAAAAGACAATGGGAGAGCCCACAGGGTGCAAAACAAAAACTGGTGAATGATAAAGTTTATCTAAATTTCTCAATCCTAAGAAAAAGGTTCAGCTAAAAATGAAATAACAGATACCAACAGGCTAAGGACGAATCCAGCCAATAAAATTACTAAAGCTGACAGAAAACATGCTCATTTGAAAAAAAATAGCAATTCACTTGCAAATGTCTGATAAATCCATGCCCCACCTCCAAAATCCCAGGACTAATGGCTCCAACACAATTGCCCACAAAAAACAAAAAGACAACAAATAAAATGTCAAATTTATTTTTTTTCAGTCAAGAAGAATTATATAAGCTGATCTGTAGGATTATCTACACAACTAGGCCAAATTCTAGAGAAACAATAAAGCAAAGAACAAAATAGTCAGTTAACAAAACTCTGAGGTCCTAGATGAACAAGGAAAAGATAAACTGCAAACCTAAACTCAAATTTTCCTTCAGCCAGAGAGAAGGTATAGGATCCCTGGTACGGGTGGAAATCAATAATCGCAGCGACACTAGTGATGACAGTAATGCTGGTGAGTACAAACAAGGTTAGGTACACAACAGAATAAGCATTTGTTGAGTCTGCTCTGTTAACTAAGGCTGTCCAAGAAAATCACTAGCACAAAGCAGGACTAAAACCTTAAACTGATGAAACAAACGGGTATCAGTGAGACTAAAAGTTCTAGCATTCAAAATTCTGCCACCTTACTCATGCAATGGGACAAAAGGCAAGCCATCGAAGAATAAAATTAAATCAAAAAGGAAAGTTTTCTAAATAATCTTTTTTTTTTCATGAGTTTCACACAAATAGAGCTAGCAGATGAAGAACATCTTAAAACTTCACAGAGTATAGTAATCACTTGTTTGATTCTAAATAATTTACATAATAGCTTAAAACATACTTGTATACTGCATGCCATGATTTAAGCCCAAATGTTCTAAGACTCCACACTGGGAAATTATTTCTAGAATAAGGATCTATGCAGCATGAATTGTTGAACAATCTTTGTGTTAGCAAAATGTCTGTCCACGCATTCAAATGATCTATGGAGAAAGGGTAGCAAGCTTTTTTGATTATCTTTAGGAAAAGACTCAGTAAAATCTATCTGCACTTTCTCCTATATCCGTTTAATTGTTTATTAAATAGTAAGCTTAACACATACAGATTTCCTCAGGTACAGTATATCTAAAGAGGTCTATATCACCTGTTCAAATGTTTAGGTTATCGAACACCTAAACATCGAACTGGTAAGACCGAAAGCAGAAATCTGCAAATGGCCGATTTAACGCAGGGAAATATTTCCCTTGGCTGTTAGCCAGATTTTGCCATTTTGTCTACTGTAGAACGATCTTAACGTTGGTATATTTAGTTAGGGGGGGTGGGGTAAAACAAAAGAAAGCCAAATGTGTACAGATATTGGCAGAAACTTATCTTAATCAAAATTCAGCCCAAACAACTGCATACCAGTTTGGAATGGAATTTTGGTAAATACATTACTAGAAAATGTGAATTTACTATGCATCTGCTGTACATATCTGAAACCATACAAAGCTAAGAATCTCCTCATCAAAACTAAAGCTAAGAATCTCCTCATCAAAACTCTCAACTGATTCACACAGATAACAGCACCAGCAAATTCCTACTAATGTGACTATTAAGTGCCTCTTAGAGCCAAAAAGCCCACAAAATCCAGGACTCTGGATCCAGACACTGTGACTTAAATGCATTTCAACACTTATTCATCAAAACCTCAATATGGCTCAAATAACATCTTGAAATATATTCTCACAAGGCACCCACAGCACCACAGTAAAACTGGAACAATTCCAGTCAATCTCAGTGACCTCAGTAACAATAAAGCAAACTTTACAATTCAGAAATATAAAATTGCATCACCTCCACCAAGAGTCATACTTTTAACCAAACTAACAAGGCACAACATGAACATAATAGACATCATAACTCAGATGGGCTGGTCAAGCTTCTACAAAGCCAGGATAATATTTAATCTTCGACACGGTTCTACTTGATCTTTCATACAGACATATACCACTTAAAGTAAAAGTCAGAAACAATAATGCTTCATAGCTCAACATTATTATTCACAACCAAATTAAAGAGTGAAGGTCATTAATGCAATCACTCTGCAAAATTATAGAGAAGTCCACAATATTTGCCAAATACCATAAATGACGACTATAACAATCTGCAAATTAAGGACCTAAACCATTATAAAACATTCTGAGAATCCATAAACAAACTGATTGGAAAAACAACCAATTCTTATATTAAACTGGTGTATGTCTTTAAGGTTCTCCTCATGCTGTTACCATGAAGTATTAAAAGGAAATTGAGATTAGTTTTAATTTGTTCTGATGAAGTCCATGTCAAGGAATGGATGAAAGTGCTTAACTCATTTATTTATTTACTATCTGTCTTTTCATTAAATAAAAATATTTTTGTTTTCTGTGTCCTGGATGTACACGACAGTTTGTATTTTTCATGCTTGGAAACACAACTGGAATGATAACCCTCTCAGGTAGCTATCTCATCTGGAAACTGAAATTTTCCTAACTACTGCTAGGCTTAAAATGGCTCGCAAGGGCAGTTAGCCTAGTACTAATCTATGAGCCTAATCTATGAACCTACTTTCATTCAGTGATTATATAACAGAGTACTGAACAGATTAACTAAAACTGTTGTTAATAACCACTACAATAACCACCAAACATAATTTCAGATTTTCATAGGTTCATAGGTAGGTACTAGGCTATTGGCCCTAGGGCCTATATAAGCCTAGCCAAAAAGGTACCCTGGCTTTCGCCACCCAAGAAAATTATTTTCCTGTGCCCCTGTTGAGCAGAGCCACAGAGGTGATCCCCAGGGTGAATTTCCTATTTCCCATCCAATCATCAAGATTTTTTTTTGAAGAGTGCTAATGAGGAGCTTTGTTTGATATAGATAGGTAGTATGTTCCAGAGTATGGGAAGTATCTGGGACAGGAATCTATCCCTTCTGTTTATTGTGGTAACATGGTTTAGGTCCCTAGAGTGTGTAGCTTGGAGGGATTGGGCTTTCTTTAAGTGGAGCATGTCAAACAGCTCTGGGTTTGACATAGCTTTGTATGTTAGGCAGAGATTGCCTCTGAGTAGAAGATATGAGATGGAGTAAAGCTGGAGTTTTTTGAGATGGTCTGCGTCTGTTTGAGGCTGTTAATCCTCTTTGTGAGGTATTTCTGAGGCCCAAAAGGGGTGTTGTACTCTATAATGGGTCTAATGAGTGACGAGTAGAGTGGATCAATGACCTCTTTTTTCCTGGATGAGAAACCTTTTGTGATGAAGTGTGCCATGTAGAAGGATTTTCTGACTACTGTGGTGATATGATTATCAAAGGAGAGACTACTGTCCACCTGTGTCCCAAGGTCTCTTATCACACTTTCGGTGTTAAGTAGACTACCGCCTATGTGGTAGCTCATGGGTACAGAGTTTTTACCAAGAGGGATGATAATGCAATTTTTGGCATTAGGCTTGAGGCCATGGCTTTGATACCAGGCATCGGTCTCAGTGTGGCCCTTTTGTGGGATGTCCACATCATTAGGAGTTTTGATTATGGCTCCTAGTTTGCATTCATCTGTGAACTTCATTAGCCAAAGACCTTCTGTGTTAGCCTGCACTTCAGAAAAGTAGATACCAAGCAGGAGAGGACCCAGAACTGAAACCAGTGGTACTCTACGTGTCACTGGTCTGAAGTCAGATTTGGAGTCTGCTACTTTTACAGTGTGGGTTCTGTCAGTGAGCCAGTTGGCAACCCATCTTGTGACATAGGGATTTATACCTAGTTTAGTGAGATTATCTATAATTCCAGAGTAGGGGATGGTGTCAAAAGCCTTGGCGAGATTTAGATAGGCTGTGTAAACCACCTGACCTTCATTTACAGCTTTGGTGACTGCTTCAAAGAATTCTAGGTTTAGAAGAAATGATTTGCCTTTTAAAAACCCGAACTGGGTGGGGTTCAAAGTTTGGAGATTACCAATGTCTTTGTTTATAGGTTCCATGATGATACGTTCAATGGCCTTACAGACCAGGCTCATTAGGCTAATGGGGTGGTAGTTCCCAGGATCTGTGGTGGCTCCCCTTTTGTGGAGTGGCATAACCGTCACTATGCGCCATTTGGTGGGCACAAAGCCTGAAGTGAGGCTACGATTGAACATGGTGCTTAGGTGGGGTGCCAGTTCAGTCTGTAGTTTGAGACGATATGAGATGGAGTAAAGCTGGAGTTTTTTGAGATGGTCTGCGTAGGGCATCTGTTTAGGCTGGTAATCCTCTTTGTGAGGTATTTCTGAGGCCTTTTCAGTTGTTGTAGATATCTTGTATCTTGCAGAACACAGCCAGGGATGTTGTCAGGTCCCATGGATGCTGTGTTCTTGGCTTTGGAGAGTGTGGTTTTTACCTGTGCAGCCGTGATTATAGGAACTTTGCATTCTGCCGGTATAGAGATGGGCCCTTTAGGGGGAGAGAGGGGGGTAAAGTTAGCACTGAACTTGTCTGCCAGGATGTTGGCAATATCAGTTGGTTCTGTATATTTAGTGCCATTGTGCTGTAACTCAGAACAGATCTGAGTGTTGCCATTGAGATTCTTGACATAGCTATAGAATGCTTTGTGGTTGTATTTATAATCAGGAGCAATTTTGTTTTTGTAACTAGCTTTGGAGGATTTTATGAGGGATCTCATCTTCTTACTGAGGCTGACCAGGGAGTTCCTCCAATCATGGAATTTTACTCTTTTTTGCAACAGTTTCTAGTTTCTTTCTTCTGTTGTAGCATTTGTTTATGGCAGGAGACCACCAGATTGGCTTCCATTTTTTGGAGGATAGCATTTTGGCTCTGTTAGGGATAGCATGATCCATGCACTCATGTAATTGCTTATAAAGTGCATTTGTGTAGGATTCAGCAGTCTTACCTCTATTGCCCATCTGCATGGCTGTTATGAAGTTTGCCACTTCTGTTTTAAGAAGTGTGAAGTTCTTTGGAGAAAAATTTTACAGTGGTTTCCCTAATGGGGGGGGGGGGTGGGTGGATGTGGATGTCTATGGTGATTAGCTTGTGTTCAGATCTGACCAATGAGGAACTGATCTCTGGTGTGGAACACCGGTTGCCCATGTTGGTAATGACCAGGTCTAGGATATTGCTGCCTCTGGTGGGGGTGTGGATAAGTTGATCCCAGGCATTGGAATTTATGAATTCCAGAAAACGTTGAGCAAAAGAGTTGGTACATGAGTAGTTTTCCCAGTTAATGGTGGGGTAGTTGAAATCACCCATTATTAGGGTGTTAGGTTGTACCCTAATATTTTCCAGTGTATCAAGACATGAGGAGTGGGAATCCTGGGGCATGGTGGGGGATCTGTAGCAAGTTACAATTTGGATTGCGGTCTTGCCCAGAGTTAGTTGCACTTGAATAATCTCGGATGCATTATGCTGAGCAACTAGCCTGGAGATGTGGATATCCTTAATGAATATAGACACGTCTCCGCCTTTATGTTTCAGTCCAGGTTAGGTGGCCGAAAGGTGTGGTATGAATTATAGCCTGGTAATGCAGGGGTGCTCTCTGGAGCCTTGAACCAGGTCTCTGCCATGGCACAGATGTCGATGTTCTCCATTTTAAGGAGTGCCTCGAGTGAATGCATTTTGAGGTTTAGACTTCTAGCATTACCCTCAGATTTTGCTTGCTTGTACCTGTTACGGTGGTGAATTTGTCATTTGAACTTTGTCTAAAAAAGGCAGTATAGGGATGGCAAGAGCCTTAGCTAGTATCCGGAATCCCAAGGGAGACAGGTGCAGGCTATCTCTGGCAAAGCATCGTGGTCTGTCAATCATGTCATCCCAGGCAGATACGAGATCCCCTTAGAATAACACCAGAAGCTTAGCCAATTGTTGAAATCAGTCATTTTGTCCTTTTACTGTGGTATCATTCTGGGTGATGGCAGGATGCTACTCAGGGCTAGAGTCATACCTGTCTGGACTACAAGATTGGACAGCTCCTCCATGTCTCTTTTCATGTAGTCCAGGGAGTACATCTCAGGTCACTCACACCAACATGGACAATGACAGAGTCATATTTGTATTAGTTGTGGAGTGACCTGAGTGTGTGCATTATGTGGTGGATCCTGGCACCTGACAGTAACTTTCTCCTTATTTAGCCTGGTGAGTGAAACATCAGTGTGCCTGACTATAGAGTCACCTATAACTAGAGAGTTGGGTAAGTTGTTATGCCTCATGGGTTGTGGCTGAGTGGCACACTGAGTTTGTGGGCTATGTGTCATTTAGGTTGTGTTGGGAGGGTGGAGGTTGCTTGCATTTCTGCTTTGGAGGTCTCTGTTGCTTGAGAAGATTTTTATTGAGAGCCTCCATGAATGTAGGTGTGTGTTTTGTGTTGCTATGTGTGTGTTTTGGTGGTGTAGGTTTTGAGGGACTATGTGATGAGTGTGATGTGGTGCAAGTGTTTACCTTCTCCTCTCTCACAGGTTGTAGTGTTGGGTGGTAGGAGGAGAGACTTGTCTGTGTACATGAGGCAATTTCTGCATTGCCCCAAGATGGCCAGATTCATCAGGTAGACAGGAGAAAACACCGGGAGCTGACCCTTAGACATGCCTGGATAGGTGCTTATTTATTAAATACTAAAACTGTTTTCCTCTAGACAAATGAGGAAAGGTGAGTGCTGTAGTAATTTGTTGCTTGTTTAGTGCTTACAATGAGTTCTGAACAAGTGCTGAGCTCAAAGAAACAGATTTGAGTGCTAAAACTAAAAAAAACTGGCTAGTTCTAAAGGAACATTTGAAGAGCAGACGTCATGAATGATTTAACCCTAGCTAAGCAGCGATGCATAAAGTGTATTTTTCTTTTAATATAACAGTAGCAAATGAGCAAACCAATTAACCAATAAAAAGGTAAAAACTGTGCCCCGTTCAAGCAGTCTTCGATCAGACAAGTTCTAATTGTGGGTTCATATTAAAACACCGAACGCTGAAAACAGCGAACGGTGTTTCATCGACACATATTCAGTGACAGATGAAAATGTCAAAACCACAGAACAGCGATTTCTTTCCTAGGGAAAGAAATTGCTGTTCCAACTACAAAAAAAAAAAAAAAAAACATTAAACACTTCCAAACACATACACACATACTTTAACCCTAATTATATCCCCCCCAAAAAACCAGTAAACAACTAAATGCACATATGCACATAACCCAACCATACATCTAATGAAAAAAAAAAAAAAAACAGTAAACATTTTAAAATATATGCACTTACCTTAACCTGCACGCTAACCCTAAGGTCAGTAACTCTCGCACATTTACATAAACAGTTCCAAACACATACACACTTACCTTAACCCTAATTCTACCCCCCCATAACAAAAGTAAACAGCTGAAAACACATACACATGTAACTCAACCATGCATCTAATGCAAAATAAAAAACAGTAAACACTTTCATACATATGCACTTACCTTAACCCCCACCCTAACCCTAAGGTCAGTAACTGTTGCACAATCAGGCTCAGGAGCTATACTGGAGAAGAGACCACACTACACTTCAGAACAGGCAAAGCAATGAAGTGGTCAAGTGACTTCTTTCCCAGGGAAAGAATTCACTGAACAGCCACTTCTCTGTTTTGCCTGTTCACTTTACATATGTCGACAAAAACGCATTCAACAAAATGCATTTTCGTCGTTCTAATAGGAACCCCTAACTGCACACTCCTGCCACTAGGGTGCAAGGGACCCTTCTCAAAAAAAAAAAAAAAATGGTCTGAATTAGTGCTCAAGTCATACAAACAAAGCTAGATTCAGCAGGTCTGAATTCAGTCTATGCTACAGCAAATAAGGTGTACCAATTTCAGAAAGAAACAGTTCAAATAAGCAGGCACAATAAGCCTTTAACCAGAAACTCCCAGCTCGGAAGGGCAGACTTTACCCTCTCCTCCCACAAGATTGCAGATCACACCTTCTTAATGTAAAATAAATTTTGACCAGTCAATACCAACAGGCAAAAAAGTCTAGCAAGAAGAAGAAGATATGACAATGCAATAATAAGGGGCTTCTGATCTTACTGCATGGCTCTGAATTAGTCTTCTTTGGTTTGCTTCTGGTAAAAGTGTTCTTATCCTCCTTTAATAGACATGCTGCTGGATTTTGTCCTCTAGCCCATGCAGGTGGTGCTGCGGTAGTGTTGTCGCCTCACAGTAAGACGTTGTCCTGTTCGATTCTCAGCTAAAGCATCTTCTGTGTGGAGACATGCATGAATGGGCGTACCTTCGTTGAAGGTTGTGCGTCAGAGCTGGCAACTCGGCATGTAAAAATCTACTGCCAATCATTAGAGGACCAGAGTTCCGCTGTGGCGATCCCTAACCGGGAAAAGCCGAAAGACACAACAACAACCTTAAGGTAGTCGACATGCCTACCAGTTAGCCATTTAGCAATCAAAAAACACATATCAGTTTTCCTCCAACTAGCAATAGAATCTGAGATGTAATTTAAATGACTTCTGATATGCATGTTCAGTGACTCGTTATGCTTAGTGTGAAAGTCTAGTCAAACCTCTGAAGTGTCCAGAATATTTGGACTAGTCCTCATGAAAGTGTTTTTTTTTTTCTAGCAAGTTATTGTGGACTGAAGTTACTAAATAATAACAGTCATTTGAGATTATGACTTCATATCCTTGCAACACAGATGTTGATGCAAAAATGTTTATTCTTCCAACTATCTAAGTTTAAAACAGCAACATTTAAAATCTGTCTCTGATTTTAGTCCTTTGCCTCCCCATTGTTTTTGGCTTTATTCAGAAATGTTTGTGCTAAGGGGTTGATAGGTATGTGTCTATTGCTTTCAATGATGAGGCATTCCTTTCATTGTTGAATCTCATAGGCTGACTACTAAGTAAAATGTGTCGCACCTCATCCATGGACCTAGATGTCTGCAGTACTGTAATGTGATCTCCATTATGTAAATACTTAAAAACTGCTGCTCTTAAGTTTACCTGCTTTGTGAACTCTTACGAAAGCTTTTTATCTAGATCCCATGTGATCTTTTTTTTTTTTTTTTGTAATATCCACGCCAGAACAGTCCCCCCTTTCCCTGTATTAATGAACAAGTCTGGAATGAAATTCAAATGACAGCTTGGCTACATTACCCTTCTTTATTCTCACACACTGTCTTGCTAGCCATACTTTCAGGTAGCTGTTCTTTCATTAGATTCAACAATCATTGTCTGAAGTCCTTAAGAAATAATGTGAACTGGACAGCAAACCTTGTATTTTCCTGTGTCTTTAGTGAAGACTTTTCTTCTTCATCTGAAACAGGTCACACTCACTTCCCACCAGATTCACTGTTCCACAATATCGCTTACAGGTCCCTATTTCTGCCAACATTGTACCTACATTATGTTATGCTCCAACAGAGAAACCACAGTCTTCTTTGTTTAAGTACTGAAACTATTTTCTTCAAATTAAAATGCCATGTACCCAAGGAGTATATCTCAGCATACTCAGATTTCATCATAGCATATTTGTTCCTTTAACACAAAGAGTGCAGTTGCATTATTGTGCCAACATTCTCAGCATCTAACTTGGCTCAAGACAGATTTCCACATATGTTTTCCATTTGTCCTTGTGCCTCAAAACATTTATCTAGCAAGTGCTGTATTATTAATGATGTCTTTATGCCTTTTTAACCGCATTAATTTTTCAGCTAAGGTTCTATCAGGTGCATCTAATTTTCTTGGGAACTCATGCATCTGTCAATGTGGTTTTATTTATTTATTTGTTTATTTATTTTTATTTTTGCTATTAAAAAGGCTCTTTTTCCTGTCTGGAACTTAATTCTTTTCTAAACTACCTTTGAAGCATTTGTAGTATTTTTTTGCCTACCTCAATTTTTAGGCTAAATGCCTATGTCAGGGTGGTTTCCCTGTAGCTCTCTGTGTTCCACACAAGATGCACGATCCACATCCTGAGTTTGATCAGCAGCCCAGACATCTGCTGGAGCTGGGATGGGAGAACCAAAATGACAAGGTGATCCTTCACCTGTTGGGTGGGACGGGATTGGCAAATATGCTGGAATCACCAAAGGAAGTAAAATGCAGTGATGGTAAGACATTAACCCTGCAGATATGTTGGAATCACTCAAGGAAGTCAAATGTAGTGATGGTAAGACAGTTGTCCTGCCAATAATCTGGTGCTGTAGTAGAAAGGTGCATAACAGAAGGCCATATAACCATGGAGGTAGAGATGGTTCCTCTGTGACAACTGCACCCTTGATAAAATTCTATCATGTCAGAGGGGTAGACCTTAAAAAGTGAAAAGGCCAGTATGGAACCGCAGTATGATGGCTCTGAACTTGGTCTATTCTCGTTGGGGGTGAGTGCCAGCTTGCACATGGTGTGGGCCATACCTGGGGGGAGTGAAAAATAGGAACACTGTCAGCAACTGCTGGGGAAGCCACAACTGGTGTAACAATGCTCTTGTCATCTCTGGGCAGTCCCATCAGTTGCAGCTCCACTGTTCAGCCTTGAAGATAGGTCTTCTACAAGGAATAGACTTTTAAATGTGCAGTTTCCTCTGTACCATCCATTTCAGCAAACAATACTTGGTTGAAGTAAATCTTATGATGACTACAAATATCTTACTCAAGCCCTCATGGCTCTACCAGTGATTGATGTGTCTTTCCACCCTGCAAACAGAGGTAGGAAGTAAGTATTTCCAGATCTCTTTCATGTTGCTTTCAGTATTAACAGACCAAACCCAATATGGATTCAGTGTTTCAGGAGCAAATGCTTTTAACAGTAGCCAAACTGACAAGCTCTATACCCATCACACAGAAATCATTATGATTACACAACCTAAGGCTTTATAAGTTGGTAGAAAAGCTCATTAATACTTAATGATAAACAGGGAGTACAGAAATGTTAAACAACAGCATTACTGACTAAGAAACTCATCTTCTCTTACTTTCTAAGAAAAGGCAAAACTGAATAGAGTTTATGTAAGTCCAGATTTTTTTGATCAATTTTTCTCCACATTCTGAGACTCGGCATTCCAAGTCTTGACAATTCAAATGGCTACCAAAAAACATAGCTGGCCACTGCTCTTTGCAGACTGAAAAGATGATGCCAAATTATCTAATAAACCTGAAAAAATATGTCTTTATAATAAGTAACACAGGAGCATGAAATGTCTACCTGCAAATGAAATGTTTACATTAATAAGCATGAACCCCAACACTCGCATTAGTATCTTTGAATGTTTCCACCCTTACTGGTGACACAGGCAACCTTCAAAGCCACACAGCCTCAATTATGTTAATGTTAATTCTGTAACAGCAACATTGTATTGCTTAGCAGAGCACTTTTCTGCTTCAGCATAGTCAAGGTCACTTGGTAGTGAGCCAAGCATTCTTCTGCATTCAAGCAGGAGAAAGAAACATGCACAAACTGACTTTTACCATTTTATCCTGTAAATAATGGAAGCACAGTCATATGTTCTAATCAGAATGGAAATCACAGCAAACGTTGACTCCAGCACCGAATGTTAAGTTTACTGTTAACATTTTCTAGTATGGAAGAGTTGGATGGAAAGTTTACTGCAAAGCTCATTGCGCATTTTACAGAGTTTGCTTTAGTTAACACTTTGCAGGCTGGTCAAGTGTGTAAATCAAAAAGTGTGGGATTGGATTTGGAAATGAAATGTTTTGAAATAATCGCATATGGAGTCTCAAGAATTAAAGTATGTCCTTACCACTCTATGTTTTAGCTTTATAAAACAGTCACAAAAAATACCTGGACTGAGTACATCTTGCTATTATCATAAAAGCCATGTTTTTATTTTATTTATTTGGTTAGTTAGTTATTCTGTTTTGGTTTTGGATCAGGGTACTTACACTTTAACCCTTTTTTGACAGTCAAAACTAACTGTACAGAATCTGTTTCTTCCTGCCAGCAGTATGTCTATGTCAGAATCTTTAATGGTTTGCACGTCTGAGGGTGTTGCATCAGAATCAATAACCTGCTCATCCTCAGTAAATTTCAATGATCTTGCCTCTCATTCATTGATGAGAGAAATGCACTCATTTATTGTAATGTAGTACTCCTGGCCTATGCTGTGATTCCCTTATTATCATCATCTGCGTCACACTAAAAGAATGCTGGAATGTCTTCCAGCATGATAACAATTTTACTGACACCCTTGGCCTGGCTGCCACGTGACCGTGCAGTGACAGATTCTTGGCTGACATTTCAGTCTGCAGTATATCATTTTCTCTATACCCTCACAAGCGTCTCCTGGCCCATTGATTTCAAAATATTAACTGATACATAGAAATTTCTTTATATATATTTTTTAAACCCAGCTGCAAAAATATTTCCAGTATCGATATCATTTAGAAAAAGTAAACATAGTAGGCATTCATTATTGATGCATTTAGAGGTTTCACTATAATATGGTATGCATTATGAAAACCCATCTCGATATGCTAACTGAAAAAAATAGACTAACCTTGATATTATATCTATATAACTCACAGATATCTTTTTAATCCTAAAATCATATTTAAAAAATTATACCAAACAATAATAAAAATGCCTTATTTTTAATTTGCTACAGAGTAGTTGTACTCATCAGCTAAAATCCTATTAGCATATCTTAGTACTTGACAATCATTTTATGATGTGTGTAGCTAACCCCTTTCCCCCCAAAGCAAAAATAATAAACAAAATCCTGAATGATACATTCTTTAGAAACTGTCATTTATATCCATTTCCAGCACTGTTCCTAACCCTCCACATTGCCATTATTCATTTATCTAAACAATTTTAACAGCATTAGGGTCAGGTTGAACCAATGAAGTATCAGAAGGCTAAGGCTGAGGGAACCACTATGCTGAATGTAAAGCAGCGTGTGAAACAATCATCAACGTAAACACAGCGAATGCTACGGTTATACTATTTTTAGTAGAAAGCTCTTATATCCCTTTTATAGTTTGCAGTTATTATTCATACCAAGCCAGTCCAGTTTTTTTGCACTAATTTACATTAACTTTAATTAATTATCTGATTTATTTAACTAAGCAGACTGGTCCATGGACTCTTCATTATCACTGTATCTTTACTGGAGAAGTTTAATTTTCTTATTCATAAATGCACAAACCACAAAAGCTGCAGATTTTAACTGTTAACCCTGCAGAGACCGTATTCTACTCTGTGACGTGCATTATGTTTTAAAATTCTTTTACTGAAATGTAAAATATTTTATATGCAGCTACATGTTATATTTATATTGTAAAGGTTAAGTAACCAGTCTTGAAAAAGCTATGACTTTACTGTATTTACATTAGTAGTGGAAAATAAGGCATGCATGGCCATACAGCTGCTTCTACTGTGACATCAAATGCCCAGTCTTAAATAAACAGTGACCTTGATTTGATTTGCAGGTATCATAAAATAAAAATATTCATGCACAGCTATAGAGCCGATGCACACAAGAGATCTCTTTAGCCATCTGTGGTCACTCACATGAGTAGCTTTCAGGAAACTACAACCACAGCATGAAAACATTAATGCAGTGCTGCAGTGCATATTGTTATATAGTATACTTACTCCATTTTGTATGATTACTTCCAATTGACACTGTTATGATCACACCCCAGTGATAATGTTTATAATACATCATAACAAACAACTTATCCATAAGGGTAATCCTATAAAAAAACCTGATCTATCAGTTGCACCTATGACATGAATCTAATAAAGAAATAGCATCTTAAGTAAAACCTAACATCTTTTTTTGCAAGGGGTCAAAGCCCACCACAACTTCTGTACAGGAAGCTCTGCCTAATGTACCCTTCTACAGGCTTTTATCAATGCTGTGGTTACTGCACCATGGAGGAAGGGATATTTCTAAAACTTAGACCACCTTCAAAGACTTAGAAATTCAAGTAATCTGTGTATAAGTCAGCTTCTACACAGATAGCTCTAAATCTAATTTATTAATTTATTTATCAAAATGTGATTACCTGGAAAGTCTGATTGGGTAGGTACCCATTTTCTCCAAAGGCCTGGGGAGAAAATCTCCAAAGAATTACAAAAGCATTTTAACAACAATGATTTTACATTCTTCAAAAATAATGTAAAACCAACTACAGTATAAATAATTAGACCAAACTAACAATGTCAATACATTGGTCAAGAATACATACAACTTATATGACAATGATTTTATATTTAGATAAATGTTAACCAGTTTAGGGAAATTAAAAGTAACTTAGTATAATACAAACAAAAACTGCAATAGGAAGTGGAAGAATAAAACAAGGTTATGACATGTTTTGATAGAGAATCAGAGAAGAGAAACTGATTTAAAAAAGGAAGTGAGAGAAGAAGGGGGAGTAAGGAGGTATAAGGTATGAACATACTTCATAATTAGGGAGGTATAAGGCATGAACATACTTCATAATTAGGGAGGTATAAGGTATGAACATACTTGTTCATAATTAGGGAGGTATAAGGTATGAACATACTTCATAATTAGGGAGGTATAAGGTATGAACATACTTGTTCATAATTAGGGCGGTATAAGGTATGAACATACTTCATAATTAGGGAGGTATAAGGTATGAACATACTTCATAATTAGGGAGGTATAAGGTTGAACATACTTGTTCATAATTAGGGCGGTATAAGGTATGAACATACTTGTTCATAATTAGGGAGGTATAAGGTATGAACATACTTCATAATTAGGGAGGTATAAGGTATGAACATACTTGTTCATAATTAGGGAGGTATAAGGTATGAACATACTTCATAATTAGGGAGGTATAAGGTATGAACATACTTGTTCATAATTAGGGAGGTATAAGGTATGAACATACTTCATAATTAGGGAGGTATAAGGTATGAACATACTTGTTCATAATTAGGGAGGTATAAGGTATGAACATGCTTGTTCATAATTAGGGAGGTATAAGGTATGAACATACTTCATAATTAGGGAGGTATAAGGTATGAACATACTTGTTCATAATTAGGGAGGTATAAGGTATGAACATACTTGTTCATAATTAGGGAGGTATAAGGTTGAACATACTTGTTCATAATTAGGGAGGTATAAGGTATGAACATACTTGTTCATAATTAGGGAGGTATAAGGTTGAACATACTTGTTCATAATTAGGGCGGTATAAGGTATGAACATACTTGTTCATAATTAGGGAGGTATAAGGTATGAACATACTTGTTCATAATTAGGGAGGTATAAGGTATGAACATACTTCATAATTAGGGAGGTATAAGGTTGAACATACTTGTTCATAATTAGGGAGGTATAAGGTTGAACATACTTGTTCATAATTAGGGAGGTATAAGGTTGAACATACTTGTTCATAATTAGGGAGGTATAAGGTTGAACATACTTGTTCATAATTAGGGCGGTATAAGGTTGAACATACTTGTTCATAATTAGGGCTATGGTTTATCCTAGGGTTGACCAAAAACAGAGCCAGATTTTTCTAAGATGTCTTTCAGAATAGTTGTAAAGGACTCGAGGGAGGGTATTGACCTGCTGGATAAAAGTAAGGAGTTCCAGCCATTACTCACATGGCACGTATAAAGACCATGCACAGCAGATTTGATAGGTTTGTGGACAAAGAGTATTTTTGGCCTTTGGATAACAATGATCAAGTGGAAACATAGTTGTATAGAATGTTATTTAGTGATGGAAAAGCAGATGGATTCTGGATAATTTTATATGTGATAAGTAGCTGTGCATTTGTTAGTTGCTAGGCCAATTCTAACCAATGTAGGCTTTTTAGTGCTATACAGTGGTGGGTCCTCAAAGGGTATTTGCTGGAAATTTAGCCACTTTATTACAGCATTGTTCAAGTTTTGATGTTTGTGATGCTTGAAGGTTAGTAAGGATGGGAGAGGCATAAAGAAGTGAGGGAAGAAGTTAAGTAGTCGCAAGTGTAATGATTGGTGAGAAAGTTTTTAGCTCTGTAAAGTATCCTTACATTTGTTTAATTTTAATGCAATATTGTATGTACAGGTTAAATTTAAGATTATCATCTACTATTATCTTTAATAATTTGCTGTGAGAAGAGAGGATTTTATAAGAGAGGGATTTTGGGAAATAAAGCAGTATTTTTTCGGGGGGGGGGGGTGTTGAGCATAAGTTATGGGTTACAAAGCCATGTTTCATTGGCTGTTAAAGCCACTTTCCTGCACAGGCCAGGCATATATTTGACTAGTTAAAGGTCATACACAGAAGAACATTTGAACATGTCTACATGGCACAATGACAATTTGACAAACTTCCCAGTGAAAACTTATGAGAGCTGGGCATTCTGGCAGAGCTCCTGCAGTACTGGGGTCAGGGATGTACATATTGACAACAGGCTTTGAAGTGAAAGAAGAGAGAAAATTCTAACAAACTGCAATATTATATGGAGGCAATAAATTTAATACTTATTCCTAGAGATGGCGGAAGGACCACGGTGAGTCACAGCAAGAGAATATGGGGTGTTATAAGAGTAGAGAAAGAGAGATGGTAAGAAAGTTTATGAAAGTAACGTCAAAATAGGTTTAAGGGGAGGTATACTGACAGAGTTCCACAGTAATACAGTGTATATAGAGCTCTGTACAGAGCAAGTTATCATAACATAGCACAACACTTATAAGAACAATATAAGACCATCACTTAGCAAACATTCATTGGATTAACCAGTACATCAAAAGATTCATTTTTGAGTGGGATTACAGATTCAGTATATAAATCAACAAATTAAAAAAAGACTATGCCTTGAGGTCTCCTAATCTGCTCAAAGTCCAGTTACATGCTTAGTTTACCTAAGCATGGATCTTATTCATGTTTCCTCATTCCTGTTTAATCACTACTTGCAGCAATCTGTTTTTCTTCACAATGGTTTTTGTTTCTTTAAGGTGGTACTTGCCTAAAGAGAGAGCAGTGAACAGTTTTTTTTCTATTTATGTATTTTATGTTCTTTTTTTTTGTCAAGACCTTGAACCAGAAATAATAAAGTAAGGAAGTCTGAAGGTGATGTTTATTTTACTCTGTGGGTGGATTAATTGCTCATGAAACTATTCCCTAGTGAGCAGATATGTAGATATTTTGTATACCCAAGGGAATAGTTCTGAGGTAGAAGAGCACAGTAACTGTCTGAAAAGTAGTTGCACTTCAAGCTAGCTATAATAATCACTTTTTACCTCACTGCTAGAATGATTAATGTGCTGCGAATGATAACACCCTGCATGCACACTAGGATTCCCCTATTAAACAGCTCTAGCTCAGTGGGACTAAAATGCAAAAAGCAAGCAAATATCACCACCTTCCTGCATTCACAGTAACAGTAAGTGCAATGGCAGTTACGCTGCTGATGCAGTTATTACAAAATAGCTCTATAACTGCATATTGCTGAATGTTGCAGAATGGCTATATTATAGAGACCATTCAGAGTGTGTGTGTGTGTGTGTGTGTGTGTGTGTGTGTGTGTGTACAGACAGATGTACTGCTACACACACACACACACACACACATATATATATATATATATATATATATATATATATATATAAATGTGTCTTTGTGTCTGTTTCTGTATGAGAATATATCATCAAACACTGAACATTCAAAAAGCTGACCATCAAAAGAGTGATCCTTTTAGATTAAATCCAAAATGATTGAAAACAACAAAAATTAATAATAATTTTTTTTTTGCCATCATGATCCCGTGATTAATGCTGGTGTCTTAATCTCCATTGAAAACAATGTTGGCTGTTATGAGTGTTCAATGTTCCAGACTGTAACAATGCGTGTGTGTGTCTGTAATTTGAAAGGTTGAACCTCACAATCGAAATCGATTTTTGAAAGATGAAAATCACAAAAGCTTAAATACCCAAGCAACAAATTTTTCCCAGGGTAAGTAAACACTTGCCCAAACTTTTACAAAACACACACCGAAGTAAATAAAACCTACCTAGGTGGGGGTGGGGGGTTGTCCACCCACACCCCCCAACTATATACACCAACTCTGGGATCGGCACTACAGTGGAGAAAAGGGCATGGTTGGCAAGTGTTTATTTAGCCTGGGAAAAATTTGCTGTTCAGATACTTAAGCTTTCATGATTTTCGTCTCGTGAAAATATGTGTGTGTGTGTGTGTGTGTGTGTGTGTGTGTGTGTGTATGTGTGTGCATATTTATTTTTTTTAAAAAAACATCTGATTTTAGGAGTAATGTATCTTAAGGAAGCCCCCTTGCTGCAGCCTATAATGTGCCTCCCAGCTGAGGAATCAGCTTAAGTTTATACTTGAGGTTCCTAAGGCTCAGCCTTTTATATAACATTAATCATTACTTAATAATAATTAACTGTGTAATACAATCAACTGTCTTTCTGAATTACTGTGACAATTTCACAGCCACAAGTCATGCATCAGAAATATTTCAAAGCATATTTCCCATTTGACAGACAAGATGTCATCACTACCCACCAGATCAAAACCATCAGTTCTGAAGTAGCATAGATAGACTGTTAAGGCCCAGGTAACCCACAAGCATCCCTATTAACCAGCCTGGTAATACCGGTGACAGTTTACTGGAAAGGCTGGCATGGTAGTGATCAGCAGCATCATTTTTCTATTAACTTAGCCAGTGTATTGGGGAATGCTTAGCCACCAGATGGCCTTGTTTACTTAACTAGTAGTAGCACATGAAGGAGTAAAAGGGCTACTTCACAGCTGACTATGTAAATTCAGTGGTTGAATATTTCTCAGCACTACTTAACCTTCAGCCAGTGTAGCATGCAGGATGGTTCCTTACAGTGAGTATCCTTAGATAATACTACACATAAACCTACTTCCAATACCTCCATAAACAAAGTAATGTCCTTAGTAATGTCAGGAGTCATTAACATTGGTTTAGAACATAGAATTTGCTTTGTTTCGGTAAATGCTCTGTAAAGTCAGGAGTCAGTAAGACTGGTTTAGAACACAATATTTGTTTTGTTTTGGTAAATGCTCTGTAAAGTCAGGAGTCAGTAAGACTGGTTTAGAACATAATATTCCTTTTTTTTCGGTAAATGCTCCTTAAAGTCAGGAGTCATTAACACTGGTTTTGAACATAATATTAATTTTGTTTCAGTAAATGCTCTATCCGCCTCATTCTGCCGTTGCACTTTGATAGGACCTTTACCTTTTGTGAGAACTGTCAAAGGAAAGGAAATAGTTGCAAAATTAGGTACAAATTCTCCGTAGTGCCAAGACAGTGCAATGAAGGCCTTCTTTTGTCTTTAAGTGGTGGTTTTACATAGCATCTGTGTTTTCACATTGTAGTTTTGCTATCATCTTCTCATAAAATTTCACAAATATTTACCTGCTAACATGCCCATTTTAATCTTTACAGCATTCCCAGTAAACATTCCATATCCACATAATTTTGGTATATAACAGTAGCAGAAATGTGCCAAGAGTATGGCCTTCCGTATTTAATCCAACAGCCTCTGAAATGTAGATGGAGCTAAATATTGGCCAAATGGACTCTTTTTATAATGATATACATTTTCAGTGTTTACAAGAGTTGTTTTTCTGTAACAGAGGAAGAAGTGATATCTGCAAATAACATTAGTTCTGACAAAGGGAGAAGTACTGTACTTTTCCTAGGGCCTTCTATTAGATCATCAATTCTGGGCATTGGATGGCTAACAAAAATTAAAATGTAATTCAGATTTAAGAAATAGCATTACTAAACTGCTCTGTTCACTCTAAGTCTCCAACCACTCAATCTAACCATTTTCTGAAATTATTTATTTACTAGATATTTCTGTAGTTGCGATACTCTGTAATATCTCAGGCTAACCTTCACTGCAGTTGTTGAGGCTACATTATCTTCTTTCAGCTTAGGTCTCTCAAGGGCATTCTAATTACCTTCTTTAGCTCTGAAAAAAAAATTTATCTAATTTCCTGCTTTTGTACCTTTGACAAGGATTCCCCCAGTTGTATTTTCTGGTCTCTCTTTATGAATTTTAGCATACAAATTAACCCCAGAACTTTCCACTTCTTGCTATGACTATTACAGATGTAGTAGGCCTGCTCTA
The DNA here is from genome assembly GCF_019279795.1 of Protopterus annectens. Taxonomy (NCBI): domain Eukaryota; kingdom Metazoa; phylum Chordata; order Ceratodontiformes; family Protopteridae; genus Protopterus; species Protopterus annectens. The sequence continues at coordinate 844,366,258 of NC_056748.1, read as the reverse complement.
CCCTTCTCTTTTCTGATTGTCTAACTTTATAGTTCACTGCATTTAGCCTTTTAATAACCTTAAACTGACTTTGTAACAAAGATGGAAATTTGATCTCCCATGAGAGTACTAAATCCCCTGGTTTTAAATCAGTCATTCACAATATAATCTCACTGTTGCATATCATGGGTACATATCCGTTTTCTGCAGGGTAACCTAGCTTTAGTCTATCTTGTAAATTAACATAAATTTCTATCATGCTTTTGAGCTTTGTCTTTTCTTCTTCTGAGGTGTCTTTAGCATTACCAAGAAGACTTTAGGATGCCTGCACAAGAGTTCAAATGAGATAAACACAGTTGTAGCTTCTGGTACCTCTTTTATCACAAACAGTAAGTGAGGTAACAACAAAGTATCCTCTGTACCAAATCATCTATCTGTGGATAGTACACTGACTTTTTGTAACTGCTTAGTTTTAAAACATGAACACAACTGCTGCATTATTATGAAATAAATTGCTTCCCCATCGCAACACCTTGCTAACCCTAACCCTGCCTCTAACACTATCTCTGCACCTTATCTTTGAATTACCCTTTCTGTAAATGTACCACTAACTAAGATGTCTCAGACACACACACACACACACACACACTCTAAACTAAATCAATCCTGTCCTTTCAACTTAACCTGTGAAATGTACACACTTATTTATTCATTTGACAACACAGTGTATAGTAGCATTTTAAGGATTTAAACCTTTTTTAACATGAATGAATTTAGACAAACAAACTGTTTTATTTGCACACTTACAACACTATATTTACAACATTATATTCATAATTTTTAATATATTTATAATATTTTTACTACATTATATATTTATGAATAGGGAAGGTAGATAAACTGTATTTGTTTTATATATTATGTATCACAGGTTAGAATTTTAGACAACTGATAGTTTGATACCTTTGTTTTTTTAATCAAAATATTGTATTGATATTTATATTATTTATTACTCTTTTTATTACTATCTGTTATGGCTTTAGAATAATATGTCATATAGGATAGACATTAGGAGCAACTTTGCACAGTTAATTAAAATGCATAATTGAATAAAAAAATTTTTGAGTAATAGACATATAAATATATAAATATACTTATATTCATTGTATTTAATTTTAATGTAATGCATTTTTACAAGTTTATTAGCATGTTTTTAAAAAAGTTAATGAAATTTTGGCGCCAAAAAGTGTATATAATGAATCACTTAATGGGTTTAATTGATTCTGATGAAGTCCACGATCCTGTGGATGAAAGCGCTTAATCATTTGTACACAACTTGGATTTTTATATAATAGCTTGGTTTGGTGTGCTTTACAATTTGTTCGCTGTGTCGCTGAATAAAGTGGTTGTATTATTGCTTCACTGGTACTGTACCTTTTGGATTATTTGGAGTTATTGTGGTTTGTGGATTTTATTTCCATATATCAAAAAACAGACAGAGACATGGGAAAAAGAGAAATACAAAAACAGTTAATACATTGCTTCTTAGAACAAGTCAAAGGGGTTTCAGGGGATATTAAATGTATCTATGAAGAAAATTCTGATACCCTCATTGATTTAGTACAAAAACTAATGAGGGGACAGACTATGGCCGATGATGGGACATTATACTCACACCATATATTTGCATTTGAAGATAATAGTGAGCCATTTGAAGTAATTGGTGAGGTAAAAAAACAGGGGAAGGCAAAGGTGGTGTGACCAACCACCAGAAGAAAGAGCTGTGTCAGCACCACCAGCTCCTGCCTCTATGTCTGTAGTACCAGGATCAAGCACAGGTAATGAGCAAAAGGCACCAGCATGCTTCTTTTGTAAAAAAATAGGACATGTTAAGCAAAAGTGTGATCATTACAAGGCCTGGCACAAAAAGAAGGAAGAACAGGGGGTGTTTCCAAAAAGAGAGCAAAAAAATTTCCAAGAAAAGTCAGAAAAGTAGGATTATGTACAATAACCTTACAATATTAGTAAAAACAGTTATAAGAGCCATCAATATACAGGAAAAGGGGATGTATGCCCTGTACATTTTCAAACAGTTTCGCCTGTAAATCCGAAAAATTTGATAGAACAGGCAGAAGAAATAGCTAGGCAACAGTTAAAAAAAGAGAGTGAAAACCCTAAATATGTAGATCATTCAGACACAGAGGAAGATGACAAGCAAAAACATGAGGTGTGTCATATTGCATTTGATAATAAAGGAGAGGATGAGTAGATTTCCTTACAATAGGGATGTGCCTCCCCCTACTGTGGTATCTTTCCTGACTACCTTTAAAAAGGGTCGAGATGGACGACCACTGACTGATATTTGGGTAGAGGGGTCACTGTGGAAAAATGTCATAATAGACACAGGAGCAGCAGTATCTGTCACAAAGAGACAGTTACCAGCAAATCCTATAAAAAAAGGTTCGCATTTCAGCATTTAATGGCACAGGGTGCTATGCAGTGAGTAGCCAAAATGTGGACATAAAGTTTAGTCAAGAGGGACAGACATGGAAGGATGCATTTTTAATGCATCCATCTTGCTCAAATACCATTATTGGTATGGACATTATAGGGCCTTTGGGCATAGTAATTGATTTACCTAATGAAATTCTGTGGGTGGCAGACAAACAAAGAGAGGAAGAGCAAAGTACAGGTTGCTATGCAATCTCTCTACCTGACAAACCTGATAAACCTACAGGCTATGTAAATACAGAAAGTGAGGATGTATGGAAGCATTTACAACAGCAATTCCCAAATCTGTGGTCCAAGGGTCCCAGTGACTGTGGGAAACTAGAAAGCCCAGTAGGGGTAGGAAGTGATCTGGACTATATACCACCTTTTCAAAAACAATATCCTATTCCTAGGGAAGCAGAAGAACATATGGAAAAATGTATTGCAGAATGGGAAAAAGAAGGGATTATACAAAAGGGCAACAGTCCTACAAATTCACCAATCTAGCCAGTTAAGAAAAAAGATGGTAGTTATCGTCTTGTTATTGATTTATGGAAGGTTAATCAATACACTACTCCTAGAGCACATTTGATTCCAGAAGTCCCAGAGTTGGCTGCACATATTAAGCCACAAAGTAAGTGGTTTACAGTAATAGATTTAGCAAATGGCTTTTTTTCAGTACCACTCAGGAAAAAAGGTTGGCGAAGATTTGCCTTTACATTTAAAAACCAGCAATATGTCATGACAAGTTTATCACAAGGGTTTCAAAATAGTCCAGTTATTTTTCATCAGACAGTAGGATCAATTCTACAACATTTGAAAAAGGATGATTCAGTAATACATTACACTGATGATATTTTAATTTAGTCAGAAACAGAGAAGGAGCATGTATGGCTTCTTAAGAGAGTTGTTCATACTCTACAGCAAGCAGGGTTTAAGGTTAAAAGTGAAAAATTCAGTTTATGTCACAAGAAGTTTAGTTTCTAGGTACTATTATAAAACCAACAGGAAGGTCTCCTTGCCCTATATGTGTACAAGGCATTTTACAAATGGAAAAGCCACTGACTATAGCACACTTACATAAATTCATGGGAATCATTAATTACAATAGGGAATTTATAGATGATTATGCAGCCGTGGCTGCTCTCCTATACAAAATGTTACAGGAACAAAAGAACTCCACCTTTTTAGAGTGGGGATCTCATGAAGAGGAGGCATTTTCACAAATAAAAGTAAAACTAGCACAAACTACAGAATTAATAGCACCCACACCAAGATTGCCATTTGTGCTACAAGCAGCAGCAGGGAAAAAAAACACTGTCTGTGGTACTACTACAGGAATAGCCACATGGTAGCGACAACAGAAAGGAAAAAACATTACGCCCAGTCACTTTCTTTAGCAGGAAAATGACTCCAGTGGAACTGGGCTACCATCCATGTATGCAACAATTATTAGCCATTTACTGAGGTATTAAATTGAATATTTGACCTTATTTTCCAGTATTATAGTACAAACACCACATCAAGCAGTAAAAGCTCTGATAGACAATTTTGAAATGAATAAAATTACAGATGGTATTAGTCAGGCAGTCTTTGCAAAATAGATGGCACTTTTTGGAATGAAAACTGTTACTATACAGACAGGGGACAAATACTATTTGTCAAACCACATGGGATATGAAGGAAAACAGCATAACTTTTTAGAAAAGATAATGTCACCTGATGTGCAATTTTTAGCATCTGATTTTGATCACTTTAAGCCATCCATCTTTGTGGATGGAGCATGATATTGGGACCAAGGCAGATACTGGACAGGATTTGTCATAGTTCCAGAGAATCCACAGCTGGATTCTCCTGAACTAATCAAGTTACCAGGGCATATGTCAGCTCAATGAGCTGAAATGGAGGCAGTACTGTATGTGCTGAAGTATTACAATCCGGTTAACATTTTTTCAGATAGTGCTTACGTAGTAAATTCTTTAAGACTGCATATGAAAACCTGGGTAAGGCGAGGATTTGTGGATAATGTAGGTAAACCATTACGGCATGCTGAAGTATTAAAATACATATATAAAGTTATAACAATGTCAAAACAACAAGGACAGTATAGCATCTTAAAAGTAAAAGCACATCAAAAGCCAACCAGTGAAACTTACAGGTTAAATGTGTTAGCTGATACTTTGGCAAAATAAGCAGCACAAAATGGAAAAGAACTTCCAGAATATGAGTATGCCAATGTAGAAGTTAGTGTCTTAAAAGAGTTAGATAAAGAGTCAATAGAGAAAGACCTTGTAAATATACAAAAACAACAGGGCTTAAAAGAAGAAACCGATCAATGCAGATTGGCAGGTATACCACCAAAGGAGTACTATGCATACACCACCTCCAAAGGGTTACAGTTGCCATATGTACCATTTCATTTGGCACACCAGTTGGTCAAGTTAAATCACCAAATATTGGGCCATATAGGAACTGATAAGTTATGGGCAGTTGTAAAAGAAAAGTATTGGAACCCAAATTTAAAAAAGGTCTGCAAACTGATTGTAGAAGAATGTTTAATCTGTCTGCAGGTGAATGCTAAAAGCAAAAGGCCTCAGTTACATCGAGTACAACCAGTGGATGGGCCATGGTATGCAGTTCAAATAGATTATGCAGGTCCATTACCAACAACAAAGGGAGGTTACAGGTATCTACTAGTAGTAGTGGACATCTTTTCAAAATGGGTAGAAGCAATTCCTACCAAAACCATGACAGCAAAGGCAACAGCAGAAGCCTTATGGAAAAATATTTTCTGTCATTGGGGATGGCCACGAGTCATAGAGTCAGACAATGGCCCACAGTTTATTAGTGATCTCATTAAACAAATGTATAATTTGTTAGGCATACAGCAAAGGTTTCATGTTCCATACCATCCACAATCTAATGGCATTGTAGAATGTATGAATCGGACATTAAAAAAAGTCTAAAAAAGGCATACTTGGAAAAGGGCAATACATGGGTACATCATCTGCCTGGTATTTTAATGGGTATTCGAGCAACACCAAACAGCAAAACAGGTATTTCCTCATATGAAATAATGACAGGCCACAAAATGCCCATACAATTGCCATTTGACCCTGATTTACCTAATGGTAGGCCCATGCTAGAAATCAGCAAACATCAGGAATGGCTAAAACAACTTACTAGTATATGTGACTATAATGCAAGGGAGCAAGCGTTCCATCTATGGAAAAAGGTGCTAATATTACCAGATGAAGAAAACCTTCCCTGTGGAACCAAAGTATTGGTAAAAAACATTCCAAACAGAAGGACCATGGGCTAGCAATTGGCAAGGCCCTTTTGAAGTAGTGGAACAAATTGGACCATTAGTGTACAAAATCAAAGGAAAAAAGAAAAACAGAACAATGTTGGTACATAAAGATGAACTAAGAATGATCAAAAATAGTGAGTAATGTAAATCTGATTAAATGTATTCTCTTGTAGGTTTCCATCAGAGAAAACCATAATGAAATTGACATGGTTTAAAGTGCATCCTTTTGGAAATTCAGTTTTGGATGACCAAAGGCAAAATGATTCAGCAATGGAATTTCTATTTAAAGGATGTTTTTTTTTAATTGATAATAGCTATCATACTAACTATTATTGTATTGCTTAGTATTAAATTATACTTACGACCTGTTAATCAAACTGTAAAGTTACATAAGAGAAAGAGTAAAGAAATGTGGAAAAATGAACAAGATTGGTCACCATCTTTTAACACTTTTTTGGCAAGATAATGTTGGTATGCAAAAAGCATGAATGTTTCTAATTGTTGGGTATGTAGTTTAATAGCAAAAATAACAGGGGTAATGCCTTTAATACCTATTCCACTAAATTCTCTTAGTAGTTGGAGGGTATAAATAAATGAAACAGGGGATCAAGTCATAAATGTACAATTATGTAAAGCAAGAGTACAGTTATCTGCAATAGTGCAGGAGATCACATGTTTTCAACAAAATTGAACTGTTCCTGTGGGTAATAGCAATTGTATTTAAACAATTGAAATGATAAATTTGCACAACCATATACCAGTACGTGGAATATTTTCTCATGGTTTTCCTATTTTAATACCAATTAAGGGTCAGTTAATAAAGTGACAAAGCAGTATTTCATTTTTCACAAAATGATAAAAATGAGTGTAAAACCAATGTTACATGTTGGCGAAGTAAAACAGATAAAAATTTACAGTTGCACATAATAAAACTCCTACTATGGGGCAAGTAAATGGCAGTCTGGTAAAGAGCAGTGTTGCTCTATCAGATGGGTTATATTACATCTGTGGTAAATATGCTTATAAATGGTTACCAAAGGGACAGGATGGCACCTGTTATATAGGATTAGTGGTACCAGCAATGCATCATGTAAAAGAATTACCAAAAGGAAGCATTAGAAATGCAAAAAAGAAAAGGGATATATTACCTGTGACTGAAAGTCCAGAAAATCCAGTAGACACCTTACATATATTACATATATATCATCAAAATCTCGATTATATTAAATTAAAAGATATGGATTTAGGAAATGATGTAATCTCTGGAGCAAGTATTTTCCCTTGATATGGGGCTGCAAAAGCCATCTGGGAGATGAAAAAACTATCTAAACTAGTTGAGATATTGGCAAATGCCATCTTCAATGCAGTCCTTGACATTACTGTTGAAATAACAGCTATACGAACTATGGTTTTGCAAAATTGAATGGCATTAAATTACATATTTGCATCCCAAGGGGGTACATGTGCTTTAATAGGAAAACAATGTTGTACATTTATTCCAGATAAAACAAAATCTGTAAAAGCACATTTAAAAGTGATTACACAAGTGTCTCAACATACTAGAAAAAACTGGAATGATGACTGGAGTGAATGGTTTAGTAATATATTTACAGGATGGACAGAAAAAAATCACTGTATTTTTTATTTCTTTTATTGTTGTTGTAATGCTTGGTTGCATATTATTTACATGTATTAAAGTCTGCTTAGCAAAAGCTAGTCAAGTTACTGTTGTTAATTTTCATAATAAAAAGTATTATCAAATAATGCTGAATTTATTTCTGGTTTAAAATAAAAAAGGGAAAATTGTTAGAGTGTGCTCAACAATATACTAAGGTTGAAAGTAACTTTGCTACAAATATACAACATAAATAAGGTATAAGATAAAGCAATAAGATAAAGATTAAATGTAGAAATAGAGTTTAGCAATATGTGATTAGCATCCATACTAAATGATTGTGACTTGGAACATAAGAAATCTGCTGAATGGACATCTTTCCTTACAGACTTAAAAACAGGATGCATGCATTTCATTGTCAGTGAGAGCAAAAATGTAAAATCTGATTTTTAAAGACACTGTTACAATGTGTTTCCTTAAAAAACATGCTTTTCTGCACTTATCAGCATTTGCACAAGAACAGACGTTCTTATACAAAGATCCAAATAGAATACTAAAGACAAAAACAGGATGTTCACACTAAGAAAAGCTGGCCTCTTATAAATTCAGCAAAAATGTGACAGGACATTGTTAAACAAGGACGCTTAAAAATAATATCATTAAGTCAGTATTTGCGTCAGCATCTGCAACAATCAGTATTGTTTCTACAGGATGAGCAATTCTCTAAAATAGAATACCAAGAGGAAATGTATATGTGTGTGCATAACTAAAATTGTATATAAAGATCTGTATTAATCCAGTTATGTTAGGGGTATTGGTAGGACACATTTGTCCCAAGGTAAATGTTATAACATCCATGCTGACTGAGAAGTAAAGTAGAACAATAACTAAAAGCTGTAACATTAGCATGTGTGGTTTGTTATAAAAAGCTATTTGTTACTGCTCTGCGTTGGGTGCTGCAAAGTATATTTTTTTTATCAGTGTACATTCTGCAAGCTTCTGTGTGCAACAAGACTGTAAAGGCAACTATAACCAAACTTTGATTTCAGCAGAATCCAGCCAGCAAGACTGAGTGTCTTAAGAAGACTTCAAATCCATCACAGTAAGCAGCACCATATAATTTTTCAAGTAAAAAACAGAAACAGGCAGTGAGCAGGTGTAAACTGAAAGACGATGTGTATGCAGTGCTATAGAATATTAATGCTGAAATTCTGGAAAACTGAAATATTTACAATCCAATAAAACAGTAAGGAAATAATCAATATTAACTTTGAATAAAAAATAGCATAGAGTTGTACATGGTGAAATGAGCGACAGAAACTATTAGTTGAGAGGAGTTATCCAGGAGGACGACAGTTGATTTTAAAATATTCTTTTATTTTTGTTTTAAATGAAGAACAACGGATGGTGCATTGTATGCTTAGGGGAAGAGCATTCCAGGACTTTGCTATTTTGTTTGAATAGAGGGAGTCACCAATGTGATTGTGTTATTTTGAGCAGTGGCTTACTAGAAGATCTAAGGGACCTGCTGTTTACCTGTTGTTATAGTAGGGTTCTAATTGTGGGGCAGCTATGAGGGTTATGTATGATTTTGTGGGTGAGAGTAACTTGGTTTAAAGTTAACAGGCTTGGAAGTTCTAGCCAGTTAAGTTGTAGAAGTACAGAGCAATGATGGGATTTATGGGGATGATTAGTGGCAAATTTTGTTATAGCAGGATTCAAGCTTTTGCAGGTTGGCCTTGTATAGGTTGGTGAAGATGTGAGAAGTGTGGAGAGAAGCTGAGATCTAGCAGTGGCTAGCCTGGCTTGGGGTGTTTGGTAAGGTTTGGCTCTGTAGAGTGTACCTAGTATAGAATAGACTTTTTGATAGGTAGGGAAATATTAATATCAAATTTGAGATGGTCATCTATTGTAATACCTAGGAGTTTGGCCTGGTTTATTTATACAAACAGTTCCTGAGATTAGGGATCTGAATAGACTGCAAAGATCTACTTGATTCTGTAGCCTGAGTTATACATTAATAACCATGTTATTGGAAAGTTTGCTTGGTGTATGTATCAGATGAGCTCAGTTTTGTCTATGTAATGGGTAAGCATCTGTTTTAATATCTGACTAAAGGCAATCAATAAAAGTATGAGTGACCCAATCATGCAGATGTTTTGCCAAAATTATATTTTTTTTTCATAGGACACAAGCACATTCATGCTAAGCAAGAGTTATGGAATCTTGATATATAATATTACATAAAATATCCAATGTTCTTAGACGAAAAAGACAAACAAGCCAAAAAGAATGTAATGAATCACTCAAAAACAGTGTTTAATCAACACTACATTCCACAGTAAGCACTTTCGTCATCAAAATGACTTCCTCAGACTGAATAATGCTACAAACCAACCAAACATTTAAAATACAAATGTATCAATCACATGTAAGGAACATTTCTAAATTACATTAACCCCTTCCATGCTTTAAGCCCTTTCTTTTCAAATAGGCTACAATGTCATCTCTGTTATTGAACCCTGGTGGGAAACAGGTATTTAACCTAATTTGCCACATATATTCCCGCCAATTCAGTTCATCTTCAGCATCAAATAATTTGTCATAGTTAAGTATTGCTTCTAATACCAAAAATTTAAAATGAACTGAGCAATTACTAGTTTTATAGTGTTTAGCAATGGCATTTTTTACATCCCCTATTTCCACAGCATGTTTGTGTTCATACATTCGTTTATATAATTCCCTTCTAGTCCACCCTATATAAAAAGAGGGACAAGACTGACACATTTCTAAATAAACAACAAATTTGCTTTTGCAGGCATAATAATTCCTAAATTTATAAACAAAACCATTGGCATTCACTTCTTGTACACCAGTAAACAAATAATCACAAAATCTACAGTTAAAACATTTAAACATACCTAACTTAATACTTGAAGTAAGCTTAGGGGTACTGAGTTTACTTTGAAAGTAATTTTTAAAACTCTTGCCTCTCCTATTAATAAAATTTGGTTGATCATCTATTTTATCTTTTAAATCATTAGAACTTTGTAAAATTTTCCAGTTATTCCTTATAATATTCTTAATAGCAAAACTATCTACACTATTGCTAACTTCCATGGAAACTCTAAAATAATTACAGTTTCTTACTGTTTTGTCAAGTCTAATTTCATTGTGCCTTGATGTGAGTCTCAATGAATTCATAACATATATAAATAGAGTCAATACGTATATAAATTTTACAGCTGAGATTAATACAAGTATTAAATATTTAGATGTAACTGTCTTTAAAAGTGAAAATAGATTATTAACAAAGATTTATAAAAAAGAGGTGCATAATAATTCTTATTTACATTATAGTAGTATGCATCCTAAAAAGATGAAAGACAATATTGTTTGTAGCCAGCTGATGCATTTGAATAGATTAACTGAAAATGATAGTGATTTCCAGGTAGAAAGTAAAGCTCTCTGTGATAAGTTTTATTCATAAGGTTATCCAATGGAAGTTATTAATTCATCTCTTGATAAAGTTGAGAAATCAAGGCACAATGAAATTAGAATTGGCAAAACAGTAAGAAACTGTAATGATTTTAGAGTTTCCATGGAAGTTAGCAATAGTGTAGATAGTTTTTCTATTAAGAATATTATAAGGAATAATTGGAAAATTTTACAAAGTTCTAAGGATTTGAAAGATAAAATAGGTGATCAACCAAATTTTATTAATAAGAGAGGTAAGAGTTTTAAGAATTACTTTCAAAGTAAACTCAGTACCCCTAAGCTTACTTCAAGTATTAAGTTAGGTATGTTTAAATGTTTTAACTGTAGATTTTGTGATTATTTGTTTACTGGTGTACAAGAAGTGAATGTCAATGGTTTTGTATACAAATTTAGGAATTATTATACCTGCAAAAGCAAATTTGTTGTTTATTTAGTAATGTGTCAATCTTGTCCCTCTTTTTATGTAGGGCGGACTAGTAGGGAATTATATAAATGTATGTATGAACACAAACATGCTATGAAAATAGGGGATGTAAAAAATGCCATTGCTAAACACTGTAAGACTAGTAATTGCTCAGTTAATTTTAAATTTTTGGTATTAGAATCAATACCTAACTGTGACAAATTATTTGATGCTGAAGATGAGCTGAATTAGCAGGAATATATGTGGCAAGTTAGGTTAAATGCCTGTTTCCCACCAGGGCTTAATAACAGAGATGACTTTGTAGCCTATTTGAAAAGAAAAGGCTTAAAGCATGGAAGTGGTTATTGTAATTTAGTAATGTTCCTTACATGTGATTGGTGCATTTGTATTTTAAATGTTTGGTTGGTTTGTAGCATTATACAGTCTGAGGAAGTCATTTTGATGACAAAAGCGTTTACTGTGTAATGTGGTATTGATTAAACACTGTTTTTGGGTGATTCATTACATTTTTTTTTGGTTTATTTATATAATATTACATATTAGTTTTTTGGCTACACATATTTATGGAATATTATTAAAGACAGTTTGAATACTGCAGCATATGAAGGGTCAGCTATATAAAAAATTTAAATGTTTGACCATTAACTAGAATACAGTCAATCATTAACCATTCCAGTGAACAATATGAAAGAGTAATACATTAAGAGGGTCTTTCTTTTCTTCTTTCCTGAAATTAGAGAAAATAGTAAATATTTGTATTTAAGACAATTAAGATAGATCTTTAATATTATAAAGCCTACATGAAAAATTTTGGAAAACTTAAGTAATACATGTTTACAATTGCTAATCATACTATAGTGTGACATATATTTGAATGGAATATTATTTTAATACTACTGGAGCTACTCTAGCAGTGTGCTTGACAACTACAAATTGTTAGTCAAGTCACTATAATTTTTGAAAAAAAACAGCATATCTAAGGCAAGGAAAAAACACAAAGATGAATGTGTCTAAAGGATAAGTAGCCCTGAGCTGAGGTGACAGTATGCCCTGCACACTGAATTATCTATGTTTCGATCTTCAAGCTATTAGAGATGCATTTACTGGGATTCAGCAAGATATTTGATATGCCTTACGCTTGAATTTTGGCATCTGAGGTGTATGAATAGAGATGGCAAGAAGGATGGGACAATGAAATAAATGTAGAATGTACTGCCCATACTGTCTATGTCTATGAGTGTGTGCTGAGGGATGGGAAATTGCCTGATAACTGTAAGGATGGGACAATGAATAAATGTAAAACTTACAAACCATACCGTTTATGAGTGTGTGCTGGGAGATTGGAAATCGCCTGATAACTGTAATGATGGGGCATTGAAATAAATGTAAAATGTACCAACCGTGTTGTCTGTATCTACAGGTGTGTGCTGGGAGATGGGAAACTGCCTGATAACTGTAAGGATGGGACAATGAATAAATGTAAAACTTACAAACCATACCGTTTATGAGTGTGTGCTGGGAGATTGGTAATCGCCTGATAACTGTAATGATGGGACACTGAAATAAATGTAAAATGTACCGACCGTGTTGTCTATATCTACAGGTGTGTGCTGGGAGATGGGAAATTGCCTGATAATTGTAAGGATGGGACAATTAAATAAATGTAAAATGTACTGCCCATACTGTCTATGTCTATGAGTGTGTGCTGAGGGATGGGAAATTGCCTGATAACTGTAAGGATGGGACAATGAATAAATGTAAAACTTACCAACCATACCGTTTATGAGTGTGTGCTGGGAGATTGGAAATCGCCTGATAACTGTAATGATGGGACATTGAAATAAATATAAAATGTACCAACCGTGTTGTCTATATCTACAGGTGTGTGCTGGGAGATGGGAAATTGCCTGATAATTGTAAGGATGGGACAATGAAATAAATGTAAAATGTACTGCCCATACTGTCTGTGTCTATGAGTGTGTGCTGAGGGATGGGAAATCGCCTGATAACTGTAAGGATGGGACAATGAATAAATGTAAAACTTACCAACCATACCGCCTGATAACTGTAAGGATGGGACAATGAAATAAATGTAAAATCTACTGACTATGTTATCTATGTCTACAGGTGTGTGCTGGGGGATGGGAAATTGCCTGATAATTGTAAGGATGGAACAACGAAATAAATGTAAAACTTATCAACCATACTGTCTATGTCTACAAGTGTGTGTTCGGGGATGGGAATTCAGCTGATAACTGTGGAGTTACTTTCCCTGTCAAAAGAATTGGTTTTCTTGACTGTTGTTTTCATAAGTGAGTTGGGTTGCTTGCATCCATATCCAATGGATCACATCATCTAGTTATAATACACTATATAGAAACAGCAGCATAGTCTGGTAAATGTAATGTAGTGAGTCAGATCACAGCTGTAGCTGGGATATCTGGTTTCTCTAGGCAATTCTCCAGAGGTTCAAAAACTCATTGGGGTTATTATTTTGCATTTATATTCAGACAGTGAGTGATGACTGCTCCAAACTCGACCAACATTTTTTGCTCCTTTAACCATAATTCCTTCCATGTAATACTTCATATAGTCAGAATATTCCAATGCATTACATTTTCTTTTGGCAGTGTTGCTATATTACCAGATCATGGATCACCTCTACATGGACAAGTATATTACAACTTCAGAAACAAATGCTGATACTGCATTTTTGGTTGCTAGTGCAGGAAGAACAATTAGAAGTGATAGTAACTATAGCAAGCTGCATGCTACAGTTACAGCAAGCAGCTTGCTATAGCTACAGGATATCCCGTTTTTAGTTCTCAGCTACAGATTGAGTGGAGTACCAGTCTGGGGAACTGCCAATGGCACCAGATGACCTAGCTATAGCTCTGATCTTAGTCAATACATTACATTTGCAGATCGTAAAAGGGGAGGGGGCATAACATATTCTAGTTTAAGTGCATTTAGCATTTTCCTTCCCCAGCCATCTCTCCCTCTCTCTGCTTGCCATTTCTGCACCTGTCCAAAGGCCTATTTTATGCCAGACTAGATTACCTTGCCACATAGCTTTTAATAGTCTACTCCATAAGTTTACACCCCGGCCTTGATGAACTAATTTCAGAGATCCAGTCAGTAGTTAATTCCTATAATCAACTGCTGTGATCCAGTCTCATCACACTAACATGATGTTTTGTGCTCCCATACCATGTCCCTTCCACCTTTTCTTGAATCTAGTGAAAAGCGCTTGATCTCATTTAGTCCCATCTTATTTGTTTTCTCTTATCCCACATACATTTCTGACAGCTTTCTCCTAGACTTCATCCAGCATTCCAAACTATATCCCCTTGCATGGCCTCAGAAACCACACACAGTATTCCAAGTATGTCCTGACCAGGCCTAGAAGATGGGTAGAATAGCTATCATTGCTTTTAGAATTGTTCCTCCTGTAGGGTTTTATTTGATGCTGCCATTGTTCTCCCACTCTGCTCCTGGTGACTTAATCCATGAGTGGTCAAGTCCTTTTCTGCATTTTTTTACATTGCTTTGCCCTCCCTGAGATGACACTGCACACTGTTATGGCCCAACTGGAATACTTTTCATCTGTCTGCAATAAGTCTCAACTACCATCTTTCTGCAACCTGATCATCATTTTGAAATCCTTCCTTAGATACTTATACCATCATCTACTGATGCACCTGTCTTAGTATGATAAACAGAGGAAGTGAACACACTCTCTCTCTCTTCCATCAGATATATGTTCATAGGTTCATAGGAGATAATATGCTAACAGCACAAGAGCCTTTACAACCCTAGTCATTATTACTTGAATTCTAACTGATTTTCAATCCCTAAGGGCTAGAGGATGGCATAGGTTTGTGCCTATGCCTTTGAGTATTTTACAGACTGCCTCTGTCTATAAGGGGCAAAGACACCACCCTAGAGGTAAATTTATGATTCCCCATCCATTGCTCCAAGCTACATTTAAAGAGGTCAAGGAAGAGGTCTGCTTTACATGATTACAAAGCCTGTCCAGAGAAGGGGTAATCTCTGAGACACATATCTGTCTCTCCAGCATGTTTTGTTCATGTCATAGACCAGGTTTAGATCCTTGGAATGGGCAAGTCTCATACAGTTTGTCTTGTAAATATGTAAAACTTCCATCATGGCTGGATTTGAGAGTGCCTTTCAGGTTAGACATAGCTCACCCATTAATAGTCGGTAAGAGACAGAGTAAAGGGGTAGGGCTTTTAGTCGATCCACATAGGACATGTTGTTTACACCCTGTATTTTTTTTTTCCTATGGAACATCTGAGGCTGCTGCAGATGTTACATGTGCCTGCTAAGGTACATGCCAAAAAGTGCAGTCTAAATTACTAGAAGTAAAACAGACACACAGATAATGACTACACCTAGCAATAAATCTGCAGACCTCCGCTAGTCACTCTCCTTCTTCATATCGTACCGCTAATCATAACCATCTGTTTCCTACTCAAGGACCATGCAAAAATCCAGTTCTTCATTCTCAGTCATACTCACAAACCTACACTTATCCTTAATGTCATGTATATGTGAGAAAGACAGAGAGAGGGAGAGAGATGAGTTAAGGACCTTGGTGAAGTCCAGGTAGACTACATCTCCCTGTACATCCTTCTCATGTTCTCCTGACAAACTGTCTTCTAGTAATGGACCAGGATTTGGGGAGTGAAAGGGTATAACTGATGAGACTTGCTTGCTTGCATTTCGCTGTAGAGTATGAAGAAGAGGGGGAGTATTCTCCATGGCATGTGTCTCATCACTGAATCTTGAGTGGAGACCAAGGACCATACAAGAGTCATCTGCTTTTGTGTGTGTGTATGTGGGGGAGGGGGGAGCTAAGATTGCAAAATGACATGCCTTACATTTGTGAATGAATGAGTAACACTGCCTTGTTGCATGGACTGTGTGCCTATGTCTTGTGTACTTTCAAATGTATATCTGACACGCACGTATATTCAAAAATGGTTCTTTTTGGTATCTGGCCCTGTTGAATTAATTGATGCCACACTGTCTCTAATACAGATGGGTGACTGGAAGCAAAAAAACAAAGGCTATAGTTGATATGAGGAGGTAACTGCAATGCAGTAGGATTTTTATTAACATTTTTCAGTATGCATGATTTTCTGATATTCAAGACAATCTGGGGAGAAATTATCTCCTACTGTTTACTTATATCTTTGGAAAGAGCACGTTGCATAGATTATAATCATCCATCTGATCTAGTTTTATGCAAATACTAAAATAACACACTCCCAATACACATACATGCACATGTGCACACACATCAATACCATCAAGAAAAATCATTTTTGAATTTTCCTTTCTTATTCTGGCTTCACTAAGGTTTCTGACCTTAAAGAATAAATCCTTTACAGATGCAAGAACCTCTTTGTTCTCATAATTTGATATTTGCCAATGTTAAGATTTTGCTGATGGAACCATAAAGTAACTCATTGGCAGCTTCTAGCATGAGAAGAACGCAGGCTGGACACGTCCTTGATTCATTAACACCCTTGGGACAGCGGATGTGATATTATTCCTTAGAGGGGATGTGACCAAAGTCTGAACAGATTCTGTCATGACCCACTCTTTGAGACTACACTTCAGCATTATCTTCCTTCCTTGCTTTTATCTTTTAAAAAAACTGCATGCCAGCTGCTGAACTTGCTATATATTTTGTTACAAAGTGGAAAGCCTTCATTCTTGTTTGGGCTTCCCATCAGCTATTAACTGTGCCTCTAAACTAGTGCTTCTAAACAACAAACAAAATATCCAAGAATCCACAGTAGTCCTTTTCACATTTAAATACTGGAGCTATACTTATGAAAGATAAGAGTATAAAATAAATATTTTTCCTTAATAGTTTGTATCGGAGACTGCAGTAGTTTTAGTGCTTTAAGTATAACACTTTGCATACAAACTCATCTTACTCTAAGAATTTGTAGATGAAAGATGTTTAAAAGTCTGCACTGTACAGGATTACTGAACAATATTACATTTCTTTTCTAAAAGAGAGATTATACAAAACCATTCGCTGTTAAACTTGTACAACTTCTCTCATATCAGAATCAATTAGCATATTTTGTTTATTTAAACCAGCAAATCCAAAGCTCATTAACTGAATTTACCACTAATATGAGAGAGTTGAAACAGACTTGTAGTTCAGAGATGAAATAAAAAGCTTAACCACCATTAAACTGGGATGTTAATGTTTAAGATGAAAACAGTTTTAAAGATGACAAGGAATCATTGTATAAAAAAGTATTAAGATAAATGCCTACATATTAATTAGGACAAACTGAAGGTTAGGTAAGACAAGAGTTTTGCATAATGCTATGTTCCTCCATCCTATACATATGCTATGATATTATGAAACCGAAAGAACTGTTAAACATTACCCTTTTAAATCTGTCCAGAAATTTATACAAGCAAATCTCACAATCTGGTAGCAGTTCTGGAAGTGTCTTTGTAAGACAGAGCATTGGCATAGTACAGCCTCACCTTACTTCTCCAGGGTTCTTATTCTGCTTTAGCAATTCCTGACATTTTAAAGAAAGAATCTATAACGATATGTACTGCACGCAACATGGCGATGTGAACTGAATTTTTAAATACTATACTGTAGATGCAGCAAATACATGATATATAGAATAAAAATATTTTACAGCTATGGCACATGTAAAAAGAATTAGATAAAAACAGCTTCATTGTTCAAGATTATAGTTATGGAACAGATGGCATTCATATTCAGTATGCATACACATACACTAGGTAATTAACAACCCTATCATACAATTGCAAACCTCAGTTTTCTTCTTGTTCTAACTCCTACTGAGAATCATGTTCAAGCAGTATGAATAAAATATAAGTTTTTTTTTTCTGCAAAATAAAGAAAAAAAATTCTACAGATATTTGCCTTTGCGCAGTAGCTTTATAAGGCATATTCTGTCAGACATTAATTAAACAATAGCGTTTGACCAATAACCCTCACGAGACAGTGCTGTCAGACTGTTTGCTCATATTCTCTCTTCTCAACAAAAAACACACAGCCATCACGGGAATCAGATACAGACAGAACAAAGCAACAACGCACCCTCAGGCATCTAACTGCCTAATTCGACAGAAGCAGGGCTTTTCAAACAGCATGCTGAATGAAGAAAAAAATCAGGTGTTTCTGAATAAAATTGTGCTAGTAGCTAGATAGATTGATTCTGCAGACATTAGATATTTGTATTCTGAGTGCTACTTACTAAAATTAAAATTGTAAGGAAGGACTGTAATTATGACTAAAATGCAAGCCTAAAATGTCAAGCTACATGTTTTTGCACATTATATTTTACTTCCTTCAGAGCAAAGCCATGTAAACATTCCTGATGTTTTGGAAGAAAACATTATGAGCAAACCAAAAAATGAGTAAGATAGTATAATATTTTTAGTGACTGAGACCCTGAAAGTCCACGTCAAGTTGCTCAGAGATACAGAACTTATTCTAGCAAAGCCCATGGAATCAGCAGAATAAAAAGTAATGCTGATTTCAGTAATTTGTGTTAATTGATAATGATAGGTGTCTAAGTTATATAACTACAGTGCATGAAGACACCAATATTTTGTTCTGAAATGTGACAGTAGAAATGCCTGAAGATTACACAAGTCAGTGTTTTCACACTAGGTAACTACTACAGACTGCAAACATTGTATTAATAACTTTGTGTATGTTGCAGTCACTATCATACAATATCTGACTATCCACCATATGATAAAACAAATGTATTTTACAGCTAACAGAAAAGTATTAACAACATTCATTTTTATATATATCTAAATCCTATGGTCTACTCCATCAGCAACTCTTAGACCTTAAAAATTATCTTTAGACAAATGAAATGGTGGGTATTAGCTCTACAATAACTCTTTTGACTCTGCTGAGCTATAAATGAGTGTAATAAGGAAGCAGTCCTACAAATCTATATGCTTTACTTTTATGAAGACTTCAGCTTCTTATGTTGGCAAAGATGAGCCCAGCTGCAACCAACTTACGTAACACTTTTTATGCGTAACAAAACAATTGTGGATCTCAATGTAATTGTAATGCCACCATTTCAGACTTAGTGTTCTACAATGCTGTCTTCATCCAAACATTCCTTCATCTTTTATACCTTTTTCCTTTCCATGTAACACCTCAGGTACTCTTGCTTCACTGTGTCATGTATGCCAATACATACTTTAATTGCCTCTGTAAGAGTATCTTTCTGCTTGCTGTACCTGACTGCAATTGTCCTGTAAGTTTGTTGGTTTACCACTTGTAAGAATCATACCACAGATTCATAAAATAGTTGGTATAAAAGTCAGACCACTGTTAAGTTTCAAACCATCAGTTGTATTAAATACCTACTATATTGTGGCAAGTGAACAAATTTCTCAACACTCCCCCTTTTTCAAAATGTTAGAAGTTAAGACTTACCACTGTCTAGTAAGAACTCATGGTCATGGACCCTCTCACTCTCACAAGGCCATGTTTCAGCCCTACAGTTAGTAAGGCAGCCTTCTCAAACAGTGTGGAATTCATTCCCTCAGGACAGTACAAATGAACCACTCCATTTGTTCTTTCACTTGTACTTCATGGAAGAGCAAATTAAACTCTAACAGTATAATACTTGCAGAGACATCACAAAATGGCTTCTCTGCCACAAATTATCAATGCAGAGGAAAATGCACATTAACTCCAGTAAAAAGATAGTGCAGTATTCAGTGATGCAAACTCTCAGTTCTGTATTAACATACTAACTGCCTATGACTTAATACTAGCAGCTTATGGCTATGTTGCATTTTTCACATTGGTATAAGCACAATGAAGTTTCATAGCTTTTTCAGTCTAATGTAGATCACCCCAGTCACTGTTATATTTTACAAGCTTGCAATAAACATGGAAATATAATGTACCATGACACAAAAATTTACAAACAGATGATTTGTTACATGCTTTTTGCATATTCACTATTTCACTTACCTTAGAGTCTGATTTGTGACCTTCAGAGGACAAAATATATCACATATGCCTAAGAGATGGTACATAGATGAGACATTTAGTCTTACTCAGTTTCAAGTCGTACTGACCTAATCTGTCCAATAACCTGACAGATCATGAGTCATGTTATTGTTTAGTGGCTCACCCAAACTACAAGATCATTTATTACATTAATTTCAGGTACTGTTTTCAAAACATGCGTAGCTAATAAGAGTCTAAAGTGCAATCTCAGAAAAATGTGTCTATACAAAAGGGTGTTGAATTTGCAAAGCTTTGAGCTAGCTTCATTTAGCCTAACCTGTCAAAACCCTTGGTTAGCTTAAATACAGAGAAACATTAGGATTAGGCATATGCATAACAACTTTTCAGTTGTGCAACAACCTTTCAATGGTTTGGAGTAGATAATCATCTCTTCTGATCCATCTGTTTCAGTATTGGGGAGTTAAACATTACTATGTGCAGATTCAGAACTCTTAAACAAGAAGTTCAACAATTCATTCAGATTCTGTTTGTTTAATATTAAATTTGTAGCCTCTATGAGCTTCCGGGCTTGTTCAGTTTTGCTCCTCTGCGCTAACGGAACTCTTCTCAGTACATGCACAACTGGTATCACCTCAGTTGAAATATATTAATATGGTCGTCTTTTGCTGGACAGCATAGATTAATATTCCTGAAGGCAATTGGTAAATTCAGCATTGCATTTCTTAACCCTCACGGAAGTCACTCATGACTGTATTCCGGTTATTATATTTGATGCCATTTCAGCACTTTTGAAGGAATCTTTCAAAACTATTTCATTGGGGAGAAGTCTTGCAATGGTTGTAAAGGAAGGTTGCCTCCCTTAGATCGATTAATAAAAGAATAAAAGTGCTTTTAATTTAAATATTTTTGTTTTAAAATGAGCTAAAGTAGTAATGAAGGCTATTTTTGAGTACACGTGTTGCTCAAAAAACTGTATTTGAAAAATTAAATAAAATTCCACAGAGATGATGCTCAGTGTGCCTCTGGAGTGAAGGAAGTTCTTTCTGCTGAGATAATTCAAAGCATGACAGATAGCCCTAAACATTTGAATTGTTGCAATCCACTTCAACGAGTTCCAAAATATGGGGACTGAAAGGACAAAAAATGGACTTGCATAAATCAAGTCAGAAATGGCCATTTTTCAGAATATTCCTTTTTCTCATTTATAAGTTTAGGGGGGTGGAGGCCTGCTTGCAAAAAATAAGTTTAAATGAAAAGAATAAGGTTTGATTATTCACGCTTCTACTGCATTATGAATGCTGTTATTTAAATTGGGAGCTGAAATGGCACGTCTCAAGTGCAGTAAGAAAAGTTTATCCTGTTTGAAATAAAGAAAATGCGAGTGAAACTATCTGAAGTTGTGAAAAAGTTAGATGTCATGGAAGGTGATAGTGGTGAAAGGGCTGATAAACTACCATCAATCATTTTTGTGAAGTATGAGGCTGAAGAAGTTCAAAGGTAATTGATATAACATGACATGGATTTTTGTTTTTTGAAAGAGAACTGATGTATCAAGCTAGGAGACAAGGTGAAGCTGAAAAAATTTGAGCTGTGGCATGCCAGAAAGAGTAGAACTGAGTTGTATGGAGATTATGAAAACTAATATGGCAACTTGGACTCATCATTCAATAAGTTACATTCAGATTCCAAAAGCTTACATAATTCCTTCACTAGCTTCAGAGATGGTAGTCGTGTTTAAAGCAACAACAGTGGTTAATTTTGAAATCACACTGAGCAAATGCTACCTAATCTATGGTGATGGGTTAAAGTCTTTTCTCTTGATGGTAGATGGTTGAAGGATTGTATTTCATCATGTTTTATTTTCTGAGCAGACATCTAATAGAAAATACTTCATGATGCCATTAAGCAATGTTGTTTATGAAATTCCAATATAAAAGTAATGTCCTACAGTCCTGAAATTCTTTGTTGTTGCGGAGATGAGTTTGTTTGTGGGCCTGAAGAAAGCAAAAAAGAATGACTGTAGTATTAATTTAATAAATTGGGTGAATTTAAGCCCTCTTTAAAAGATGAGACCAAAATATGTTTTATTAATAGCATGCAAAAGCTTAGAAGGCATGATAGACAGATAGCCCATTTGTAAAATATGGAGGGCTATATGCTTACTTTTTCATGCCTAATCATGTGCTGGGAAGAGTTATCTATGGAAATCAACAACCATTATAAAGGTAAACAACAAACTAATTTAAAAATGATAATTTGTTAATTGATATGTATATATATATATATATATATATATATATATATATATATATATATATATATATGATATTTTAGTGCAAGTTTGAGATGGCATGATTTTTAAGTAATGGCAAATGGCACAGAGCAAATTTTTATTATGTGAGAGAAATTCTCTGCATCTTTTTTGAGAAGTATTGAGCAACATGAAGGATTTTCTTTTCACCCGAATGGCAAAGATAGATCTACATTTTTAGGTTATATGTTGTATTACATTTTTGCCATGTTACCAAAGTCTGTGTTATACAGAAGTTGTGATTCCGAAGTGAAATAACATAATTGATATGCAAGACTTCTTGCAAATACGACTTCTTTGGTTTACACTGTTAGCACCAGGTAAACCCAAGTGTATTCAGAGATATTTTCATGGTTCATGATATATATGCATATATATATATATATATATATATATATATATATATATATATATATATTGATATATATATTTTTATATATATATATATATATATATATATATATATATATATATATACACACACACACGCACACATATACACACACGCACACATACACAGAGAGAGAGAGAGAGAGAGAGATAGAACACAGTGCTTTGCTCTGTGAAAATACAGATCATTGAGTTGAAGTATATCAGATTTATCTGATATCTCATAATTTGATATTTGTTTATTTACATAATACAACTGCATACACTGAAAATATAGAAATAATGACCTAGCCCAATTTCAATATTGTTTACCAGGTTAAGGTTTACTAGTTTTTAGAAGGTGGGCTTGTGCTAATAAAACTGAGTGGCACAAGGTAAGAGATTAGGACTGATCACTCTATAAAATGATTATGAAAGGAAAATGTATTATACTTTTGTGCAGACTAATATAATAAAATTTGTACCAGCTAGTAACTGATAGTGTTCTATGCTTAAATATTTAAATGCATTAATAATTAGCAGATTTAGTATTTACTATTTATGACAGATAAGGTTGTACTGTTTCAGATGAAATGAGCTGCCAAATTTCCATAGGATTGCAGATAAGACTGGTGAGGATTTTGGGTCTGTAATTTCCTGGGTCCACTGAAGCCCCACCTTTGTGCAAGGCAATATCTCTTTATTTAAGGGAATGATTGCTGCTGTTCTCCATTCATCAATGCACAGAGCATGTTTTGAAGCTAATATTGAATAGTGTTTGTAGGCAGTCTGACAAGTCGTGTTTTAGACTAACTAGTAGGCAGCCTGGTATGTTATCTGGCCACACAGATGTAGTGTGTTTGGCCTAAGATAGTACCTTGACAATTTTTTCTTGGGAGATCTGAGAAGGGTTAGGTGTAAGTATTTTATCCAAGTATATTGGAGTCGAGACTGGGGTGAAGTTATAGCTACAGTTGTTAACCAGTAGAATGGTTATGCCTTCTAGGTCCAAGTATTTATCCTCACTTACTATTAACTCTTTGTAGTTCTAGGTATTGTTTCTGAGGTTTCTAACATAGTTTAAGAAGACTTTGTGGTTATTTTTTCACCTAGGTGGCTATTTTTACTCATATATGGCTTTGTTTTTTATAAAGAGCAATTTAGCTTCTTGAGAGATTTATTTCTAGGGGAAATTAGCTTTTTTTCATTTGTTATAGAGTCTGTTTATGTTAGGGTTCCACCACAAGGGTTTATTTTTCAATTTGGTATTATATTTATTTCGGAGGGGAGATATCAATCTTTACAGATATTCACATGTGCATAGAATTTGGAAGGAAAGGAGTCTACTTAAGCAGTGGGGTCACTGAGATAGAGGAAGCTTTTGAATTTAACCAGGTCATCACTTAGTTTTAGTAAATCAGTCTTTACAGAGACTCTGAATGCCAAGGTATAGGAAGATGCCTCAGGCTTCAGTGTTATGGTGAATATGTCTGACTTGTGATCTAATTTGACCAGGGAGTAGATTGCAGCCAATGAGTAACAGAACTGCTCCATATACGTAA
Organism: Protopterus annectens; assembly: GCF_019279795.1. Classification (NCBI taxonomy): domain Eukaryota; kingdom Metazoa; phylum Chordata; order Ceratodontiformes; family Protopteridae; genus Protopterus; species Protopterus annectens. The sequence goes on along the minus strand of NC_056748.1, from coordinate 844,341,651 downwards.
AGAGTTGTCCTAGATTTTATCACCTTGGTTAGGCAGCCATCTAACTACTCCAGAAAGTTTGTATTGATGAAATCCAGAAATATCTAGGCGTACAAGTTTGAAGACGTAATCTTCTAGGAGAATGGCATTTGGTTTAATTCATACAGACTTTATAGTGGTTAACTAGGAGATATAGGCCAATGGGGACACAGATGGGGGACTTGTAGTTAGGTATGATGTGATAAAGGGTTTTGTGCATTGGAAATTGGGCATGGAGATGTTCCAGGCCATTATCTTATCTACGTAGTCTAGAGATGAGATATTTTTTTAAGAAAACAGAGACTTCCTCCCTTTAATGGATCTGTCTAATGCAATTGGCTTGTATGAGTGACAGGCACTGAAGCCTTGCAGTGATTGTGATCAGGTCTCTGTAATAATGCATATATCTACATTTCCAGGGTAAGTAGTTCCTGCAAGTTGTGGATTTTTTTTTTTTTATTTAGGCTCTTAGCATTGAACAGTAGTAATACATTAATGTTTTATGGATTCTCTCTAGTTATGTTTGAAACTTTAAAGACTGACATGCCTAAAAATGGCACAATGGGGATGGCCAATGTTTTGGCCAGTATAACAGAAGCCTTTGGTGAAAGAAGTGCAGGCCTAGTACTGCCTACCATCTCTTCACAGGTTGATATATACTGTACTCCCCTTTGAATGACTACAGGTACATACATCTATCTATATCTAGCACCATCATCAACCGCCCTTCCTTTTTCCAATTCTATACATACAGTCAGGTTGTCGTGTCAAATGTCACCATCTCTCTTGATTGAATGCCACTCTCCTACCTTATTTGACAGTCATGCCTGAATGTTAAAAAAAATGAAGAGATATTCCATTGCTGTGGTGAACTGTCCAATAAATAATCCACAAACCAAAAGACAGCTGGTTCACCCAGGCTAACACTGTGCTGAAAAGCTAATAAACTGTCTGTGCAATCCAGTAATAAAAGTTCTGTTAAAATCCAGAATTTAATTAAAAGAATGAAATAAAACAAAATAAGAACAAAAATAATAAAAAGTCCCTTGTCCAACGATAAGTGCTTTCAAATAGTTCTTCAGATCTATCGTATTGTATGCCTGAATGTTACAGGTTTTCTTTCACACAGTGCATCCACCTCTTTGCTGGAAACCATTGTTTCCTCTTACCTACTTTCTGTCTGCCCCAAATCATATTCTCCAGTTTGTCTCCTGCTTTTCTGCATGCGTGCCTAAACTACCATAATCTCTTCTTGTTGACCCTCTCTGCAAATGGAGCTACTGTGGCTTCTGCTGTGATGCCCTCATTTCTTCATCTGTCCCACAGTGTGCATCCTAATGCCTGTCTCAGGCACTTAGTCTCCATCACCCCTAGCTTTCTCAAGAGCTCTGCCTTTGCTGCACAGGTTTCTGTACAATACAGTAGTATCGGTAGCACCACTGTTTTTTACCCCTTACTTTTCAGCTTCTTTGGCATTCTTCTGCCATGCACTACACATGACACTCTGAGCTGGTTAGCTCCAGCCCCTGATTCTATCTCTGACCTCCCCATTTTTACTTCCCTTCTCCGCAACCACCCCACCAAGATACTTGAAGCTGTTAACCTGTTTCACTATCTTCCCTTCTATCAATTTCCCCATTTGCTGCCATTATGTCTTATCTGTACTCAGTTTTGTCCCATGTGCCTCTAGTTTTGCATTCCATATCCATATCCTTTGTTGTAGTTCTAGCTCAGAGTTTGCCTGTAAAGCCATGTTTTATGCATACAGTAACTCTGTTGATCTGCTCCCCTATGTTCTGTTTGTTAATGTAGTCCATCAACAGTGTGAACAGCAGTGGGATCAGAGATAAATGCTGATGGGCACCCACTCTCACTAGAAACCCCTTTGTGAGATCAAGTTATGGGTCCTTGTACATAGCCTGCAATAATTCTACCAATATTTCTGTGATTTCAAACCACTACAGGACTACCAAAATTAGCTTTCTTAGGAACTTGTCATGTGCTTTCTTCAAAGTCTAGTAATGCCCAGTTGGACTCTCCTAATTTCTAGCTTCCTGTCAACTCGGGTTAGTTGTGCTGCATCCTGATCTGAATCCAACGTGCTTATCTCCCATCTTACTTTCTACTACTCTGTGTATTCATCCACCAGTCACCCTCTTCAGAATTTTCATGCTGTGTGACAAGAGCTTCATACCTTTCTAAATGCCCACAGTTGTGGATGTCCACTTTTTTCTTGTACACTGACACTATTATGCTTATTCTACAGTCATCTGGGATACAACTTTCTCTCCATATTGCTATCTATACCTCCAGAAACCATTTCTCCCCTATCTCATCCAACTTCTGTATCTTATCTGCCATGACCTCATCTAAGCCTGCTGTTTTCTCGAACTTCATTTTCCTTGGTGCTGTTCTTATTTTTTCTATGGTGCGTTCTTCCTCTTCTCTCATCTTAGGCTGTGAATAGAGCAGTAGAGCTGTGGTGTTGTCTTTGTTTAGAATCTGCTTGAAGTACTCCTTCTATCTGCCTTTGATATCCTCTGGACTGGTAAGCAGGTTGCTGCGTTCATCCATTATGAAGAGTATCTGCCTATCTTCTTTAACTTTCTGCCTTTGCCTTGCAACCTGATAGAGCCTCTTTATGCCATCCACTGAGTCACTCTCCAGAAACTGGTAGAATACTAACCTAGTGCAACAGAGCTAACAGAACTAACCAGCTATTTAGGTTAACGAAACCTCAACCACTATGTTCACTAGTCATAGGTTCATACTAGGCTATCTGCCCTAGGGCATTTATAAGCCTAGCCAGATTGTGTTTGGCTTTTGCCACCCATTTTAAATGAATTTTGCTATGCCCTTTTTCGAGGTTAGTATACTGTGCCTCTGTCTAACAGTGACACAGAAGTGATACCCGGGGTAAACCTACTATCTCCCATCCACTCATCAAGATTCCTCTTGAAGAGAGTCAATGAGGGACTCTGCCTAACCTGGACTGGGATTTTATTCCAGAGTGAAGGGAGCCTCTGGGTTATGAATCTGTCCCTCCAGCATGTCCTATTTATTTCAGTGCTGAGGTTCAAGAGGTTCACTGTTATATATTCTGGCCACACCTACTCTAACAGTAAGGTCTACTCTTGCCATGTAAAAAAATATATATATGTAGTGTGTGTGTGTGTGTGTGTGTGTGTGTGTGTGTGTGTGTGTGTATGTGCGTGTGTGTGTGTGTGTGTGTGTGTGTGTGTGTGTGTGTGTGTGTGTGTGTATATATATATATATATATATATATATATATATATATATATATATATATATGGATTCCATTCACTTGGTCGAATTTCATTTAGTCGGAAATAATTCCAGGCAGTTCACTTGACAGAAAGCTCACTTGACTGAAAGCTCACCTGATCGAATTTCATTTGGTTGAAAATGGAATATAGCCCCTGCCCCACTGCAGTGCAACCCTGGAGTGAGAATATTTAATCAGGGGAAGTGTGGGGGTCATAGCCCCCCACATAATTTTAGTGTATTCACTGTTATATGAAGGTATATCCATTAGAAATGCATTGATATATATATATATATATATATATCTTTAGTAAAAACTATTGGCATAATTTGGGGGGGGGCTACACCCCCCCCCCCCCGATTTAATATTCTCACGCCAGAGTTGCACTGCAGTGGGGCAGGGGCTATATTCCATTTTTGACCAAATGAAATTCGACCACGTGAGCTTTGTCAAGTGAGCTTTCAGTGAAGTATATATATTTGTAATTGCAAATGATGATCTTTTACCTTTGTAAACTGCTTATCACATAATGTGATGTACAATTCTTTTATTTGTCTTAAATGCTTCTGTAAATGCCTTATAAAATGTACTCTGTAACTTTTGCGGGGCTTTTCTCCCTGGGCCTCCACTGAAAATGGGCTTCCACCCAGTCGGACTATCCCGGTAAACAAATGTAAAATAAATAAATAAATTAATTAAATAAATAAATAAATGTATAGATATATACGCACACTAACACTGAGATTGCACAGTTTCTGATGAAGGGGCATATTCCCCAGCATAAGATATTGTTAATCTTGCATACCTGTCAACCATCTGTTTTAATGACTGTATCAACAAAACAGATATTTGGGAGCTTTGGCCAACTTAACCACTCCAATATACATAAATAGATGGATGGACAGATAGATAGATAGATAGATAGATAGATAGATAGATAGATAGATAGATAGATAGATATTATATATATAGCTATTACCTAATGATAGCATATTATGTGTGTGTTTGTGTATGCACACACACAGTCTGTGTTTGTATGCAACACGCATGTTCTGTTGTAACCTCCTGACTATTTTACTACTGTGTTCATGTATGTTTTCCACTACTAAACCACAGTTAGCAACAGCAGAGAAGCTGCAGAGTGCTATGTCAATCATTAACATTGTGCTTTTTGTAACATCCCCCTCTGAGTTTGTAAGGAGACAGATATAGGTGGTTCCTTATGTTTTGGGTGGGGGGGGGGGGGGCTAGAGAGGTTATTTTATCAGAAGAAATAAGGCACCATCTGTATTCATTCAGTGAATGCAGAGATGGTCTGTAGGAAGAGTAATGCTAGTAAGTGTCTCAAGTGGAAATATGAGAATGCAAAAATATAAATAACATTGATTTTGTGTCTTTAATGGGTAGAGTTTCACTTTCTGGCATTTTATTTCATTTGTATGAGCCAGTTTCATAACAGCACTCACATATGTGCAATTACATTAAATGTAGGAAATCCCTCTGGCCAAAATTCCACACTTAGAGTAAGAAAGGTCATCATTTTGGCAATATTGATAATAAATGAATATATGTAGACAGTATAAAATGGCAATATTATGATAACTACTTTAGCTCTCTATGAAGTAAATAGGTCATGTTATAAATGTAGCACATGAAATCAAACTATATCCATTTGACTGGTTATCTGTAAATGTCACTGCTCAAGACAGACAAAGCTCAGTGGTCCTGAAGTGAACATCACTGATTCCAGTGGTCAGTAAGTATGCTGTTTAATCTGTCTAACAGTGCTTACCATGCCAGCAGGGCATACAGGTCTGCAGGAAAATTAGCAGCAGTTGGTGTGTGTATGGAGTTCTGCACTGCTGTGGGAAAATTCATCTTAGTCTAGTTTTGGATTATGAAACCTTATGTCAGTACTTTTAAAAATCTTAGGGAAAAAAAAGGGGTCACAGCATTTTTATTGCCTTTGCACATATCGCCTACTTCTAGAGTCAGTGTACACCTGGAAAATGTCCCTCTAATACAAGTGACCCTATGATGTCCTCAGGCAGGGCTCAGAGATCAGAGCTGGAGTACGGTGTGCTACATGCAATCATGAATGTTTTGAAGCAAACACCATGAATGACTCTGGGAGCTCTAAAATGAAGTCAATTCTTTTACGGTACAGACAATGTAGTCAGTAAAGCATTATGCCTGCACCATTATATGACATTCAAGAGTTATTTTAAGATGTTTCCTTAGAAACAGCAGCTTTTTTTTTTCAGGTTTAGAAGAAAGGATTGAAAGATGTTTTGTCACAAGACGGGAAAAAATGTCCCTGCTAGTTAACTGTCTTACGAATAAAACATTGCAAATTAAGGGACTATTTGCTACTGAGAGCAGCATGAAATTTGTCCGTACTGAGAAAATAGTACAAATATAAAAGGAAATAATTATGGTGCTAATTTCAAAAATAGTTTAATTAGAACAACACTATAATTCAATGGTAGATTAATATATGTATCAAAAGACTTACTCCTGAAGTGGAACAACCATAAGTAAACAGAATATTTTGCAAGTTGCTAAAAGGATACTGGTGAAACAAACCTGCCATTGAAGAGAGCTCCTAAAAGTACAAGTGGATGACCTGGTAACATCAAGTACAAGGCATGCTGTATATATTCTTATTTTAAAATAACTGTCTGCTGAAAAACACAGAAAGGTACAATTTGAATTTTCAAGTTTAATGCTATGAAAAGCAGTAGAATAGGGCAGTGGGCACAATGCTGCAATCATATCATGAATGATGTTCATACATGTCATGAGCCATAAACCTGAGTAGCCTCATCTGTAAGGTTATGGAAAGTATTATTATGGAGTAACCAACAAACTCTCCATCCAAGCTAGTTTGGATTCCTCAAGGGCAGGTCCTCCCTTCTTAACCTGGTCAGCTTCTTTGAGTAGGTTACTAAAGCAATGGATGAGGGTAAACAAATACACACCAGATACCTAGACCTCTCAAAGGCATTTAACACCATCCTATATAGCAGATAAACTCTTCCATCTAAATGTAAATCCCAGTGTAACTCATTGGATAGCAAACTGCATCACAAATAGAAAATTAAGTTCCCTATTAGATGAATGAATGCTTAAAATATCAAGTACAACATGCCCGCCAGCTTAAGGGAAAGTTCATCTAAGCAAAACTTCAGAATGTTCAAACAAGGAGTTTTGAAAAGTTATAGTTGGCCAGCCATCAGGAAGCCAACAGCTGGCGTCAGAACGTTCACCCTGTCTAGCAGTTCTTACAGTCCTCCACTGTGGTGCGGTCTCGATGTTCACCCTGTGTAATGTTATGACAGCCTTCCACTGTGGTGCGATCTTGGAGTTAGTATATTTAAGTAGGGGGAATGTGGGGAGCGAAGCCCCCCACTTTAGTTTGTTGTTTTATTTTTCTGGGAGGGGGAGGTTGTAATGTTGTAGAGTACATTTTAGGCATCAGCCATTGGCTTCCTGATGGCTGGCCAACTATAACTTTTTGAAACTCCTTGTTTCGACATTCTGGGGTGTCACTTAGATGAACGTTCACTAACATAGACCTGAAAATTAGTATCAGGGGTGCTGCCTCCTCCCAAAGACTGGCCACTAGTGGTGTACTAAAAGGTTCAGTCCTTGGGCCACTTCTAGATCACATTTGCTTCTTTTATGTTTATGTTTATGTCTGACCAAGTGTGCAGATGACTGTAAACCTGGCACCATTGTAAACTCCCAACAGAGCCTTTTCCAAACCAGCAAATGGTGTCAAAACTATGGAATAAAATTAAATAACAAGAACTGTATGACTGTATCCTTTGACAAACATGCCTTCCCTTGTAACTAATACACTGTCAACACACTCCTAAAAGTTGATCCCATAGTCAGGGATCTGTGAAACTATGTCAACAATGAACTGTCCTTTGATCACCACATATCCACTATTTTAAGGAAATCCTTCTTCATTGCATAGCTTACCTCTAAAGATACGGCATTCAGATGCAGTGTTTTAATCATTCCACTGTACACTGCTCTACTTAGGCTGAGCATTGAATATAATTCCACATTTGGCATGTATCTATCCAAACACTTATCGCAACTAGAGTCACCACACAACACTTTCTCACCAAACAAATCAAGGGCCTAAATCACATTAACTATGCAAATGATCTAAAGGCCATGTACCGTGACTTGATATTATACAGGCTACTAACAGCCAATCTTTGCTTCTTGTATAGATCTTTAACACACCCAATTATGTCAGACCTATTATGCATTCTCAGTCCAATGGTATCATGAGAATTCTGCAATTCTCCCTATTATGTAAACTGATGATTCTCTAAACTGCCCATTAATTGCACATGTGGTGAACAGTGTGTGTGTGTGTTTTGTAAATGTCCCATCAAGGAGAATTTCCCAGCTTAATGCCCACTCCTTGACAAAACTGTGTCTGGCTCAGACATAACCCTGAATAAAGGGTTGCCAGATGTCCCTATTTGAGTGGGACTGTCCTGGGAAGAGCAGCCCAATCCTGAGTCCCACACTGCTGGTTAAAATCCCAGCAAAACAGCCTCCACTTTGTGATTTTTGATTGGCTCGTATACCGGCATATGGGCCAAACATAAATTGCAAAGTGGAGCCACTTCTGTTCAATGCAGAACAGTGGGTTGTTCCGCACTGAACAGAAGAGGCTCTGCTGTGAAATTTTTTGATTGGCTCATATGAGCCAATCAAAAATAGCAAAGTGGAGCTACTTCTGTTTAATGTGGAACTGCCTGCTTTTCTGCATGAAAAACTTTTTTTTTTTGGTCTTAAGGGCCTTTTTTTTGTCCCTACCTGTCCCTTTCCAATCTGGCAACCCAGCCTGAATATGAACATAAATATGTGACCTGTCACTTCTATTTCACCTTAAGTGCCTATGTTCTTTTGCTTACTGATAAATCACAAGACCAGGGTAGCTCCATCATTTAGGCCTACTTATGAAGTCAAGGATGACATCCTAAAGCTGTGGTTGTTTCTATCGTATACACTCTTAAAATATGTATTTCATAAGATTCTTTCACTTTTGCTCAATATTAAAGAGTTTATTAACAAGGTCGGTGGGGTGATTTAATGACGGGGTACAGCAATTAATGATTTTAATTTAGTACAGCATTCAGTTTTCATGTATCATGATCTTTCATGAGTACAGTAACAAGGTAGTTTGAGCATATCTCATTTATTTCAGAATTGGCATGTTACTTTTTAAAACTGGCTCTTGATGAGTTTTCATTCTTTAGAGACATACTATACAAACATGTGAGGGATAAAAATACAGGGGCTGTTATCTGTATGTATTCAAATTGTGCCATAGCTTAGTATCATGATTTTATCTGATACTAATAATCCTGAACTGTTCTTTGTATTTTTAAGAGCTGGTGTGTTTGCAATGAAAGTTTCTCTTTTCTTTTTTTTTTTTATGTAAATGTTGCCACAGAATTTTTAAAACTTTTATTCGTGGCAGATTTTAGTAAGTATTTATATACTGAATTATTTAAAACTTTTGACATGTAGATACAGTGATACATGCTAGATTATTTGTTCATCATATTAGCACATGCCCATGATGTTTAAAAGCTTATACGGGGAAAATGATGTGCTGCTAAACTTTTGACGGTTACTACAGGGAATGTTAGGTTTAAGAAAGCTTTAAGCAAGTTACCGTTAATCTTTATCACAGGGGTTCTCCTGAAACAACAGCTAAAAATGGATCTATGAAAGACTTGAAAAATGTATGTGATAGACATTAACAGATCCAGTCTTAAAATAGTAATATTTAACTACCAAAATAAAAAAAAATAATGATTGTATTTCAAACATTTTTGCAAGGTGGCAGGGATATGTCTCCTAAGCCCTAGATACTTACAAATCCTAACTCTGAGATGACTATAGTTCACAATAACAATTCTGCAAAAATATAGCAATCTGACATGTTTTATACAAAGCACAGAGACTGCACATTAGTGTGTTAATTAGGAGAAAAAACATTGTCTAATCCATCTCCATCAGTCTGGAATTCTGTACCTCAAAAATAAAAAAAACGTGGCAATCTGATATATCAAAAAAAATAAAAAAAATTCTCCTAGATATTACATAAGAATCAGAAGCATAGCTGGCTCAACTAGTGCTCTCTGCTGGTACCATGACCAGAACCAGAACCAGAACTCCCCCCTCCAGTTCTTCCACTGAAGTTCAACAGAAGAAAAAAAAACAAGAAAAAAGCACTTCACTGTAATAAGCCTTTAGATTGACTTATTATAGTTAAATCTACCACCCCCAGCTCTTTACTGAAAAGCCACAAAAGGATGTTTCTTCTACTGGTAGACCAGCCAGGTGACCAGATGTACATCATTCCCCCCTCCCTCCTGCCCCAGTCATTCAGGTCCTGTTTCTGTGCGCTGACCCCAACCATCTTTCAACACATTTTACTAAAAACAAAATAAAAATAATTTATTCTTTTAAAGTGTAGCAAACAGTTGTTATAATAGGTCTACTTCGACCCATCGAAATTACATTTAAGTGAATCTCACTTACCCTATCGCAGTTATTCGAATGTTCATTAATCCGAAAGCACAGACTGCTGAAATCCTTTCCCTGTGAAAGGAACCACTTGGCCACCACAAGAAAAAAAATAAACATACCAAAACTAAACCCTGTATTCCTGTCCTTTAACGATATTACGAAATGTGCACTTAGGGTGCATACTGTGAGAATCTAAATAATGGTTTTTCTCAACATAATTCTTAAATAAAGTGACATCCAAGAAATCTATGGTGTCTTCACTAAAATTGGTACTAAACCTTAAAAAATTGGTAGTACTTTCCATATAATTAACAAAATTCAATAGCTAACCAGCATCATGCCCCAACAACAAAAAAAATATTGTCTACAAACCTAGCATAATACTTTAGTGTTGTTGTCCATTGGTGACTATTGCTAAAGATGTTTTGTTCCTCCCAAAAGGCCAGTACCAAATTAGCATATGAGTTGGCACAGGGTGTGCCCTTGGCTACACTCTCTTTTTGCCTGTAATGCGCTCCATTACATAAAAAAATATTATTCCCCAATACCAATTCCAGTGCCTCCAAAGTCAAAACATTAGTGTTGTCATCAAATATCTTTTTACTATAAAGAACCTCTCTAATGGCCATTAACCCATATTCATTACTGATTACCGTAAATAGGTTGTTAATATCCAAAGTTACCAGTAAAGCATCATTCAGATCTAGACTTGAGCAAGTATCCAACAGTTTATTAAAAAATTGACCTGTGTCCTTTAAAATTCTGGGGAACAGTGGTAGTAGTAGTATCAGTTTGTTCTCAACCCATAAGGAAATATGCTATGTCACCCACCCCCTACCAGAAACTATCGGCCTCATAGGTGGGGTAGAATGTTCTTATGCATCTTAGGCAAAGCCTTAAAAAGAGGAACCACTGGATATTCTATATAAAAGATATCATATAAGTTTGCATCTAAAATGTCATCTTGTTTTGAAGCCATTAATCTGGCCCTTACTTTGCCAATTATATGTGTGACCATAATAGGGGAGATGAATAAATAAGTAGATGCATCATTAACCAAAGCTTTTAAAGCTTCAACATATAACCCTGTGTCCATGACCATGACAGCCCCTCCTTTGTCAGCTGGTTTTATAATTATACAGTCATCATTCATAAGTTCAACCAACGCCTGTCTTTCTAAAACATTTAAATTATTAAAATTGCATGGAAATTCCTGAAAATACTGTCGAATGTCCTGTTCACATGTCTTAAGAAATGTACGTACCATGGGATGCATAGTTGGAACAAAAACACTAGGATTGCCCTGCTCCAAACATATCCCTTAGAATAACATTACGACCAAATAAATTTAAATCTAAAATCACTTCATTTAGGCTAGAAGGCTTACTAGGTACAAACGAAAGTCCCTTGTTTAAAATACGAAGTTGTTCTTGTGATAATGCAACACTAGAAATATTAAAAACATTGCTAACTTCAGTAACAGTCAATCTGTAAGCTTACGATGCTTCACCTCTCTCTGTGTCGATCAGCCTCTCCTGTGTTCACTCTTCTTTCTCACTAGGACTGGGAAACTTGGGAAACCCATTTTTCTGGTAAAAACTGCTGCCTGGACCTTAGGCCTGGCTCCCAAGCTCGTCATAGGTTGTTCACTCATCCGAACAGTGTCTGCCGCTGATGCTGTGCTGACGTTAACGCTGATCTCATTTCCTGGTTCTGTTGTGACATGCACATTTACCATAGCAACCGTATTAGTCTCTGTAGAGGGGACTAGGTTGATTATCTCGTGAACACATAGTGGAATGATGCACATTATCAGAATTGACCATTAACCTATCTTTGGTCACAGTCATTGGCCCTTCATTCAAGGGAGCTCGTGGCCATGTGAAAATGTGCCCTGATACAAAGTACTGATAATCCCTACGCATTTTCTTGGACTTTTGTTGCTGTAGTTTCTTGTCAAGCAAGGTTATATTATTTAAAACATCATCTAATTTGTTAACATGCTGAGCTGATGTAAAATTGAATATTGAACAGGGATATCTTCCACATAAACAGTCTCTGGGATCCATCAATGAGAGACTTAGGAACAATGTGTTTTCCACTGTGAATCATACTTAATATGGATTTAATGAAGGATGGAGAATGGACAAGTGAACACAGCAATGGTGAGGACCTAATGTGTCTTCTGCTGAGCTGTTTATGTGTTTGGATAATACTCTAAGGAAATTGAGATGTCTGCAGTGGCCTGCCTAGAATATAAGATTGTACCGAGAGGTATGAGGGTACTTTCTATGCCTGCACAACGAGATATGTTTCCTGAATTATTAGCCCATTGGCAACAGATTAATGTTGATACCATTTTTCAGTATATGAGACTTCTTATTGATTTCTTATTGCCTGCGGAGGATAAACTTCGAAATGAAGCACAACAATTTTACATCAGCTCAGCATGTTCACAGGTAGGTACTAGGCTATTGACCTGAGGGCTTATGTAAGCCTAGCCAACAAGGTTCCATGGCTTACGCCACCCAAGAAAGCTATTTTCCTGTGCCACTGTCGAGCAGAGACACAGAAGTGATGCCCAGGGTGAATTTCCTATTTCTCATCCACTCATCTAGATTATTCTTGAAGAGTGCTAATGAGGAACTTTGCTTGACATAGATGGGTAGCCTGTTCCAGAGTATGAGAAGTCTCTGGGACAGGAATCTATCCCTCCAGCATGTCCTGTTTATTGTGGTGACAAGGTTTAGGTCCCTAGACCATGTAGCTCAGAGGGATTTCTTTAGGAGTAGCATGTCCAACAGCTCTGGGTTTGACATAGCTTTATATGTTAGGCAGAGATCACCTCAGAGTAGACGATATGCTACAGAGTAAAGCTGGAGTTTTTTGAGATGGTCAGTGTAGGGCATCTGTTTGAGGCCAGTAATCTTCTTTGTGAGGTACTTCAGTGGCCTTTCCAGCTGCTGCAGATGTCTTGTGAGGTACATTCCAAAAGGGGCATTGTACTCTATAATGGGTCTAATGAGTGACAAGTAGAGGGGAACAAAGACCTCTTTTTTCCTGGATAAGAACCCTTTTATGATGAGGTGTGCACATAGAAGGACTTCATGACTAGTGTGGTGATGTGATTATCAAAGGAGAGACTACTGTCAACCTGGGTCCCAAGGTCTCTTATCACACATTCGGTGTTAAGTAGATTGCTGCCTATGTGGTAGTTCATGGGTACAGAGTTTTTACCAAAGGGGATGACAATGCACTTTTTGGCACTGAGCTTGAGGCCATGGCTCTGACACCAGGCATCTGTCTCAGGGAGGCCCTTCTGTAGGATTTCCATATCATTTGGGGACTCGACTATGGTTCCTGGTTTGCAGTCATCTGCGAACTTCATTAGCCAGAGGCCTTCTGTGTTAGCGTGTACTTCACAGAAGTAGATACCAAACAGGAGAGGTCCCAGGACTGAATCCTGTGGTACTCCACTTGTCACTGGTTTGAGGTCAGATTTGGAATGTGCAACTTTTACAGTGTGGGTTCTGTCAGTGAGCCAAGTTGGCAACCCATCTTGTGACGTACGGATTTATACCTAGTTTAGTGAGTTTAATTCCAGAATGGGGGATGGTGTCGAAAGTCTTGGCGAGGTCAAGATAGCATGTGTGAACCACCTTACCCTCATCTATGGCTTTGATGACTGCCTCAAAGAAGTCGATCAGGTTCAGGAGGCATGATCTGCCTTTCACAAACCCGAACTGGGTGGGATCCAGTGTTTGGAGGTTACCAATGTCTTTGTTTATGAGTTCCATGATGATATGTTCCATGGCCTTGCAGACCAGGCTCATCAGGCTAATAGGGCGATAGTTCCCAGGATCAGTGGTGGCTCTCCCTTTGTAGAGTGGGATAACTGTTGCAGTACGCCATTCAGTAGGCACAAAGCCTGTTTTGAGGCTATGACTGAACATGGTGCTTAGGTGGGGTGCCAGTTCATTCTGAAGTTCATGTAAAATGCAGCCTGGGATGTTGTTCAGTCCCAGGGATGCTGTGTTTTTGGCTTTAGAGAGTGCAGCTTTTACCTGCATAGTTGTGATTACAGGGACTCTGCATTCTTCCTGTATAGATACAGGCCCTTTAGGGGGTGGGGAGGGGTTAGCACTGAACCTATCTGTCAGGATGTTGGCAATATCAGTTGGTTCTATAATTTTCATGCCATTGTGCTGTAACTCAGAGCAGATCTGGGTGTTGCCATTGAGATTCTTGACATAACTATAGAATGCTTTGTGGTTGTCCTTAGAATCAGTGGTGATTTTGTTTTCGCAGCTAGCTTTCAAGGATCTTTTAAGGGATCTCAACTTCTTACTGAGGCTGACCAGAGAGCTCCTCCACTCATGGGACTTTACTCTCTTTCAAACAATTTCTTCCTTCTGTTGTAAAGTTTGTTTATGGCAGGGGACCACCAGATTGGCTTCCTTTTTTTGGAGGATAGCGTCTTGGTTCTGTTTGGGATAGCACAATCCATGCACTAGTGTAAGTGCTTATATAGTACATTTGTGTAGGATTCAGCAGTCGTAACTGTATTGTCCATCTGCATGTTAAGAAATTAGCTGCTGTTTTAAATAATATAACCTTGCTTGACAACAAACTACAGCAAAAAAAGTCCAAGAAAATATGTAGGGATTATCAGGACTTTGTATCAGGGCACATTTTCATATTTCCACGAGCTCCCTTGAATGAAGGGCCAATGACTGTGACCAGAGATAGAGAGATGGTCAGTCCTGATAATGTGCATCATTCCACTATGTTTTCACAAGATAATCAACCTCGTCCCTCTACAGAGACTAATACGGTTGCTATAGCAAAAGAGCATGTCACAACAGAACCAGGAAATGAGATCAGCGTTAACGTCAGCAATGCGTCTGCGGCAGGCACTGTTCGGATGAGTGAACAGCCTATGAAGAGCTTGAGAGCTAGGCTTAAGGTCCAGGCAGCAGTTTTTACCAAAAAAGTGGGTTTTCCAAGTTTTCCGGTCCCACTGAGAAAGAAGAGCGAACACAGGAGAGGCCAATCGACGTAGAGAGAGGTGAAGCGTTTTAAGCTTGTGGACTGAGTGTTACTGAAGTTAGCTTTTCTTTCTTATAACTGTCTCCACAAATGCGGGTCATTATCCAGGACTGAATGAAAGATGCTCTATTATATGCATTTTGAAATTAAAAAGCCTTATTAGATAGGATTCAAGTCATTTAAAATAAAGATCTGTGATTATTTAACACATGGCTTTAACCTAAGTGGGAGACAGGTATAAGAAAGAAAAAAGAATGTAAATGAATTGTATTTAACATTCGTACTAATATATTATTCTGATTTTACACTTGTATATTATTTTATAGTAGTAATTTAACTTTATTAAATTTGGTATTGATTACGTATTTAAAATAGTAATATGAAATTCACTGATTAAATGTGTTCTAAATAGTTAGTTTTCTTTTTAAGGTAGGGATTCACGGTTCTTTTAGAACATGAAAGTAACAAAAACGCAGTGTCATTTGTTTTTTAATTTACTCACTTGTTGGGAAAGCTTTAATTAATAATTAATTGTTTAATTGTATATTGAAACATTAACTTTGTTATTTAAGGGCAAGAGCTCTGTGTTTTAATTTATCTGAAGAAGTCACAGTACCCACTGTGACGAAAAGTGCTTTATATGTATTAAAATTGTATCTGTTTTTATATATCTGTGCCTGGTTTCCTCTTTTTGCAGTCCAGCTTCTGTGGTTTTGTGGTATTTAACTTCTTGGTTTGTGGTTGCACATAACTGGCAAAGTAAGGGCCAGATTAATGGTTTTAAAACAGGATGACATTTTATGATTTCTTTTATACAGAATATCCAGTAGTTCCTCTTTTTAAGGCTTTGCCTAAGATGCATAAGAACATTCTACCCCCACCTATGAGGCCTATAGTTTCTGGTAGGGGGTGGGTGACGGAACATATTTCCATATGGGTTGAGAGTAAACTGAAACTACTACTACCACTGTTCCCTAGAATTTTAAAGGACACAGGAACATTTTTGACTAAACTGTTGGATACTTGCTCAAGTCTAGATCTGAATAATGCTTTACTGGTAACTTTGGATATTAACAACCTATTTACGGTTATTAGCAATGAATATGGGTTGATGGCCATTAGAGAGGTTCTTTATAGTAAAAAGATATTTGATGACAACACTAATGTTTTGATTTTGGAGGCACTTGAATTGGTATTGGAGAATAATATTTTTATGTAATGGATCCCATTACAGGCAACTGTATTTATTATTATTTATTTATTTACATTTGTTGACCGGGAGATTCTGACTGGACACAGGTCTGTTTTCAGCGGAGGCCTGGGGAGAAAAGCTCCACATTAAGTATGACTTACATTATACAGTTAAAAAACATAGCATTTAAATATAGACATTAGTCCAGCTGAGGACATAAGACAAAAATAAAACATAGATGTAAAAAAGCTGTAGAACATAGTACAATTTTAAAATATGGTGACATATACTAAACATGGTTACAAATGTAGTTGAGATTCATCAGTGAATAATTGATACAATCTGTTTTTGAGGTACATAACAGCCATTAGCAATTGTTGCTACAAGAAGTTAGTATTATGTGGTAGGTAGCTGGGAACATGAGTAGCCAAGCTTGCTAAGAGTAGATTGCTGATAGGGGGTCGAGAGAGGTAGTGAGTGGGTGAAGTGGATGGTATTGGGGGGGCGTTGCAAGGGCATATCTGCCAAGTTTTTAATTGTGATTTTTGTAAGGATTTGAAGTGAGTGCAAGAAGTTACAGAGGTAATTGAGGATGGGAGGGAGTTCCAGAGTTTGGCTATAGTGCAGGAGAATAATGCTTCTCCAGCAGAGTTAATGGCATGGGCACACCCTGTACCAGCTCATACACTAATTTGGTACTGGCCTTTTGGGAGGAACAAAACATCTTTAGCAATAGTCACCAATGGACAACAACACTAAAGTATTATGCTAGGTTTGTAGACGATATTTTTTTTTGTTGTTGGGGCATGATGCTGGTGAGCTGTTGAATTTTGTTAATTATATGGAAAGTACTACCAATTTTTTAAGGTTTAGTACCAATTTGAGTGAAGACACCATAGATTTCTTGGATGTCACTTTAAATAAGAACTATAATGGGACACTGGATATGACCTTACATAGAAAATTATGTTGGAGAAACCATTTGGATACTCACAGTATGCACCCTAAGCACACATTTTGTAATATAGTTAAAGGACAGGAATACAGGGTTTCATGACTTTGTACAAATACAGAAACCTTTATGAAGGAATTGAATGTGCTACATGATCATTTGTCTGATAGGGGTTATCCCCAACATCTGTCATACAAAGAGAAGGCTGTAACAATACGTAACAGGAATGACAGATCTAGACCATGGTATTCAGCAGGTAACAGAACTGTATCAGGGGCAGTAGCTAAATATCATGGACAAGCTGGCAAGCCTAGGATTATGTTGCGCTATAGCAACAATATATATGATGTTTGTGATATCACCAAACAAAACTGGAAAATTTTGATGAGTGATGAAGGCTTGAGGGGTAAAGTAGGAGATGAGCCTAGTTTGACTTTCAAGTGTAACAGCAATTTAACAGATCTACTTTGTCATGAACCAGGTATAATAAATAAACAGAATGCAATAACATCAAAGAGGATAGGCACTTTTCCATGTAAGCACTGTAAGGCTTGCCAATATATTAATAGTAGTAATCATTTCACGCACCCCTCTTCCAGGAAAAAATATAATTTTAAATTTTATGCTGATTGTCACACAGAAAACATGATTTATTTGGAGCAGCGTAAGCTTTGCCTAAGTTTTTATGTAGGCAAAACCAATTGTAAATTAAAGACTGGGATTTTAAATCATCTTTCTTCCATCAGGTTAAAGGATTCACGTAATGCACTATACCAGCATTTATCACATTTTCCTGATCATTCTTTTTCATTTTTGGTGTTATACATTGTAAGAATGAACAAAAGAGAGGGAGATGTAGTAAATAAAACAATGTACTAAAGTACAGTGGATTATAGAGCTAGCAGCAGATAGCTCACCGGCGCTAAATAGCTCTATTCCTTTAAAACCTGCACTAAAAAAGAGGTGGGTTAAACAATGTATGTGATTGGTTGCTTTGTATTTGATTGAAGAGCCCTTAATGAGCCTTTGATGTTATTTAAAGTTGTTTTTGATGTATGAGGAAAAGTGCCTTGAATAATACACCAAGAAACAAAGTGCCTCTTCAGTGATGGTGAACCGAAACAGTTTATTAACGCCACAATAAAAACCTAGCGTTTCGTCCATAGACTTCATCAGAATGAACAAATACACAAGCTGATTACCTCCTTATATACTCCTCCATTACCACTTAATGAAATAATTAATCAATTAAAGCACTTTAATTCATTTAGATATTACATTTTTATTGCGGCATTAATAAACTGTTTTGGTTCACCATCACTGAGGAGGCACTTTGTTTACTAGTTCTGCGAATGCTTAGTTTGGACTTTGTTTTTTATGTATGGTTTTATGCAGTTGTCTGAAGAAGGGATGTACCCGAAAGCACTCACGTCTATTTATAATAAATTACTGGATTATATTGGCCTGTGTGGACCCTGCTCTTTTTGTTTGCTATTACAAGTTTTTGAACTGTTTGAGCAGAGTTCTTAAGGCAAGTAAGAGGTTTTTGTTGTTACATACAAATCTGGCTTGTATGGTATAAGTAAGCATATTTTGTCAATAGAATAGCTGTCTGTATGGCAAGCAGATTTAGCTAACAAACTTGAATTACATAAGTATTACTGAGAGACAACGCTGAAATCTGCTATGCCTGAGCTAAATAGCTATATTACTTTATAATCATTACTATGATAGAGATTACAAGATATTAATTGCAAAGCTATAGCAAAAATTGAGATCATTCTTATAATAAGACCACTGTCAGGAGTTACTGTCTTTGGAAGAGCCTTATGCAGAAAATCGCATGTTTTATTTAGGGAGGGTGCTACTGATCGAGCATGTTAGCAAATATTAAAATAAAGTCTAAGGGTTGCACAGTTTGAAGAGTTTAACTACATCTACAATAAATAAATAAAAAAATAAGGAAAGAAAAAAATACTTACACCCTTACAGAGCACAGCACAGAAAGATGGCATTTTGCTTCATATAAGAATACTTTTCTGCAGTCAGAAAGATGTGGTCACAATTTGAATGACAGAAGTTTCAAACTGTGATAAGGTGATACATATTTAATATGGAAACAAATACTGAAAACCTAATGAAGAGAAAATACTGTTCTACCTCTCAAAGCCATTTCAGATATCCTGCGGGGAATTTGTAGTGCAGTAACCTTTGAAATCTAAGCTCACAAGTGCCATCATGAAGCAATGAAGCAGTGGGATATCTATAAAGCAGGTACACATTTAAAAACAAGATGATGCCCCTCAGAGACTAGCGAGAGAACACAGCAGATAAAGTAAGATGAATGCTAGTATCTGTGAATATCCCTGTTATTAGAAAAGAAATTCTGCAACAGTGCTTTGCTAAGTACAGAACTATACGGCTTACAAATTAAAGCTGTAGTGATTCACAGAGAAGCAGGGTAAAACCGAACATGGGCATTAGTATTAACTGCACTAATTACGGCTTAACCGTATATATGAATGTAAAACAGCAGCTACAGAGCGTTGCCTGATCACTACCACCCGCTCCTGTCCACTAACATAAAATCATAAATGATAACAAGCGTAGTAAAGTTATAATATGAATTTTCTTTCACTAATCAAAAATAAGGAATAGTTACCCTTCAAACTCTAGATGCAAAATGATTCTAAGACAGTAAAAAGATCTATTTCTAGAAATACCAATAGGTTGAAGTTTAGGAGTTACTAAGAAACAATAGGTACTCTCAAGCTTGTGAGTATCAGACAGTTATCTTATTGCCAGCCTCTTTATAACTGTAGCAGCTAAACCACCTATCACTGCAAACAATGACATATTATCATTTAAAATAATAACTATGTAGAAAGAAAAGGTCATTTAACTTTTAAAATGAGCAAGCACTAAGAGGAATGAATACAAGGCATGCACAGACAAAACTGGACCTTCTCTTATTAGCCTTAGCTCTGCTATAACAGATAAGCATTTTGCCTGTATAACAAGATATTAACCATTCATTTTTCTGTAACTAGAAAATGAACGTGAAATCAGAGAAAATTACTATTATATATTTAGTCTTTCAAATATTTAATGTCTGCAGGCATATTTAACATCAAACACACAGCTATGTTTTCTAAATGCTGTTCTTTAAATAATATGAACAGCTTAGTCCACCTAACTGCAATGGTAGCTTCAGAAATATTCAAAGTCCAAAATAACAATCAGCATGAAGTGAATAATTCTTTAGTTAGAAATGGCAATCTTTTATGTTGTGCTCTTGAAGTATAACCACCCCAGATACAGTTATATACATTTCCATTCAGGGAATCTGTGTGTGCATGATCCAGGAATGGTCACCAGGACAAGAAGTTCTATCAGTCACTGGTGCATTTTAATTCAGTGTTATAGCAAAAACATGTATGAAGCCCCAAGGCTGTGCTCCAACATCAGGAAAAAAACATGCTAAGTGCTTCCCTCGCATACAGCCTTATCAAAACACCATGGGGGTGGTTTAACAAAAGTTTGTTAAGCACCTCTAAGAACTGTTGTGATTGCTTTGCTGGTCAACAATGCCCCTAGCATGAGATCCAAAGTAGAAGAAGGTAAAACAGTTTTTAAAAGCTTTTATAGCTTCACTCTGCAACACTTAAAGAAGGAATTGTTTAACAGCTTTTAAAGCTCTTCATTTTTCACAGGTACACTTTCTTTCTGCCTGCTATCTCCTTGACAGCTCCAAAGTGTTTTATTAACTTTCAAAGGCTTTCAATGCCAGTAAAACTCTTCCCACTGCTATACTTTTTTCTTGGAACTGGTAGTACATTGAGCAGGTAAAGATCAATACACTATAAAGAATTCTGATTAGGTCTCTGATCATTACCAGCTGTGCTTACAACATGGATGTCATAACAAGATTCACCTTTCAAGCTGCATTCTAAGAGTAAATTTTTTGGCAGCTGTGTCTCAAATTCATAATACTCAGGTAATAATTGGAAACCTGGCCATAATCCTCAATATTTAAGACAAACAACCATAAGAAAAGCAATTAGGCTAGGAGTGAAACCCATCATGAAAATATACACCTAGATTTGAAATATGGCAAGATAAAATATCTGAGATTGGGAGTCTGAATATTCAGTCTGCGTTTTCTCTACTCTTCTTTGTGTCTCGATATCGTTTAACTCATCGACATCAATTCACTGAAGCTTAACTCATTGATCACTGAAATCACTATTCTTTCTATTTCTTTTACTGGGAATAAGCCAGTATGTGTGCATGTGTGTTTTTTTCTTCTTTTTTCCAAGATTATGCTAGTGCAAAGTGCATCCCCCACACTGGGGGATGCAAGCTGCTTGGTCCACAGCAAAAATGCTTTTTATCAGAGGTTTGATGAGTCAAAAGTTCAACCATTTTTTTATCTATATGAAACTAAGGGAAGCTACAGTCCATACAATTTAAGTTAAAACGTATGCAAAGAAAAAAGCTTATCTACCCAGATGGACCTCAGATGAAGACAATAGGTAGTGGTAACTAAAGTTTTCCAAACAGGCTAGAAAACAAATAGTCTTTTATCCACTTCTCACTGTCCCATAAAACCAATGGTAAGGGGGTTACAGTCAACCCAGTCTCTTCTATTGTGCAACAAGAAAGCAAAAGCTGTAAAACTCGGTCTTTATACAGGTTTATCACTGCCATAAAGACCTTATTAGCACAGCTGAACGCCACTGATTTTTTTAAGAGGTCTATATTTTACTATGCTGAAATGTCTGCTCAAGTTAAGTATCATAACATGGACAATTCTCACTGGATTATTTTGCTTCCACCATAGTTAGAAAATCCTTCCAACTGGTCCAATTAACTTCCAAAGG
This sequence comes from Protopterus annectens, assembly GCF_019279795.1. Classification (NCBI taxonomy): domain Eukaryota; kingdom Metazoa; phylum Chordata; order Ceratodontiformes; family Protopteridae; genus Protopterus; species Protopterus annectens. Next base: position 844,319,698 of record NC_056748.1, on the reverse strand, counting down.
AATATCTTCAAGATAAAAAGAATTTATTCTACAGCTATACTCTTCTCTTAACAGACCTATCATTGAATATAATACCTATTTGATAAGTGCAGTCTAAGCATATTGCCCAAATGGAAAGTTTCCAAAGATTTCAAACCATTAAAATTACAGACCTTAAATCATTCAACTATCCTGATAGATTAGTACCACTCTGTTTATACTCAGTGGCCTACTAGCTGCTCAAACATGACCTGTGTCTTGTCCTTCAAGCCATGAAACTCAGTCCTATGTAATCTTTTATTACTTCATAAGACTAGTAGCTCTACAAACAACTGCACTTGGGACTTAACCCTCCACCAATAAATAAAGAAGACTTGATAAGGGAATGGTTCCTACCTCAACATATTCCCAGAATAAGGGATAAATTACCACTGCAAGTCAAATACCTTTATAGCTAGCCTTGATGACTATTTACTATTATTATTGCTGTTTTAGTGATTGCTGACTGTAAATACTGAACTTTTGTCTTTGTGGCATGTACAACATATAGTGCCATAAAACTGAACTCAGAATTTATCCCCACCTATATGATCAACATATACAAAACTATGTTATGTTTTTTCACTCACTATTTAACTGTGGATGTCATTCCGTTGTATGGAACATGTTCTAGATGGCTTTGTGCAATGTTCTTATGTTCTTACTTCTTGGCCAAGGCCATACCTGAAAAAGGTCTTCAGACCAGTATATCAACCCAGGTAAGAAATGGTAAGCAAATAAATTAATCGGATGGGTAGAGGCAGATTAAAACCAAGGATAACATGTATAGCATTACTCAATTTGAAAAGTGAGCACTATAAAGTGCATGAAAATAGTGATAAAACCTTTTAAGAGTGTGTGTGTGTCTATGTTACTTCCTAGTAGTGCTCTGCTTTTGTAAAATAGCATACTACCATTTTGCACGATGAACGTGAACCATGAGTGGCCTAGCATTATCACAGAACCACAATGATTCGGCAACAAGGTTAGATCCAAAAGTACAGGAAAACTGCTAGAGCAAAAAAAACTATAGTTTAATAAACACACTGGAGGAATAAAATGATCAACCAATAAAATCAATCCATTTATTAACTCATAACATCCGAGTGACACCTCCAGGTGCATGTGCAGCTAACTCCTACTGACGCCTGTAGGAATCAAACACTGCTTGTTTATATTTGCATCAATAATTCCAAAACCATGCTATGTACAAGGTTTAAAAGATTTCACCTTAAAGCTTACACAATGGCGAACTCAACTGCATTAATATTTAACCTCTGTCTAGTGCAGGTAAAGACAGATTAACTATTGTTTTTATGATATTAATTTATATAGATAATATTTTCACATTTTTTCTAGATATTTCAACAACCACATAATACAGACAGGACTTCTTAGCCTCAAATGAAAGCTTTCAGGTAGATGAATAAAATGCTGCTGACAGTATGTATATAACTAGAGTGGATGCTGAGATATTTTAAGTTGTTTACAAAATATTGCAAACATAATAGTTATTGGGTTTACTCTGACTTAAAATTCAGTTTAAGACCTAGCGCCTAAAAAAATGCTACCATTATAAAAATGTTTTTTGCTGAATGGTTTGCCATTTATACTTCTTTCATAATCCCTATGGTTCCAGAAATATGAAAATGTGAAGATATCATTTGATTCTCCGCCCATTGGAAGTTAGATTGAAAACTTTCTAAGCTCTGTTGGAGTAAATGAGTTAAACAGCCCACCAACTAGGCACCATACAACATAGCCTGTGAAACATAGTAAGAATAATCACACTAAAAAACTATTATACTCCCCCTGCACACACACACACACACACACACACACACACACACACACACACACACACACACACACACACACACACACTCTAAAGCTTCTACAAGCATTTATAAAGAGATGGACATCATAGCTTTGCAATAACTGGTGGTCCTAAAGCCACCATGGTAGCCAATTCTAAAGGTGCAAACCACAGAAAGTAGAGAGTCAGTGTTATAACTCTATAAACACATCCCAGGAACTACTAGCAAAATATGATGGGCATAGACCATGTAAGGTTGAATAAAGCATGACCACAACTCTGAAGAATATAAATCTTAGCAGCTGGCGCATTTCCAGGGACTCAGCAATAGCAACACAAAAGTGATGTATCTATGGATGGATGGAAAGACAGGCAGACAGATAGACATATCAACTATGAGATCACTATACCTCAGAGAAAGAGAATAATCTGAGAAAATGGCGCTGTATGACTTAGAATACAGAAGTCCAAATTTCTGTCATTCACTCTCCACGTTCAGAGTCTGAACATTTTGAGTCGTTGAGTCTTGACATTTCAAGTGGTTACCCTTTAAAACAAACATGAATGTACCACATCTTCATGAATCACTTAAAATTCAAACTAATGGACACAACACGTCCAGACGCAATGTATCCACTCTAGTAGAAAAAGGGTCTACCACAGGTGGTACGGCTAAAGAGGGAAGTCAAATTGATAACCTCAGTGCAGTGGATAAAGTCAAAGTTTTCCCAGATCAAGAAAGCATTGTGAGAGTCATGATCTGATGTTGAAAAATCTGCAGTTCCAGACACAGGCAATGGAGTTAGTAAACATGTTGTCACTGAACCTATTGTGGGTCTGAGTTTGCTGACAAAAATTGTAGCTTAGCTTATTATTATTATGCTTCTAGTATGTTAAGGAGAAACAATGTCAGTGGTGCATAAAAGACTTTAATAATAACATCAGACTTATGATGCAAGTAATGCAAGCGATGTCTGTACATGGAGAAATAATGGCAAATGTATACTAAAACTGGGTACTCACTAGTAAATGCGGGAGCCAATATAATGGGCTAAGTAGCTGGTATCATTCTTGGAGGGGATCAATTACATGCCAGTTTAGAACAAGGTGGCTAGCAAGCCTTCCTGGTTTGTCAGGGATGGTCTCTACTTCTCTTACCAAGGCTTTCACATTCTACTAAAGCCTTTACTTCCACCATAGTGCCTTTAAGGCAGTCGCTCTCTGTTGAACATTCCAGTTCTAATTTGAAATACACTGAAGTGGTTCTACTCAATGGCAGAAGTCTTAAAAAATGCCTGAACTTGAGGCTTTTCTATAATGTGAACACGTTTACACTTGTGCAGTTAAAGAGTCATGGCTTCAGAGCAATAAAAACTATTCCAACTTTTTCTGGGTTTCATACCATTCATGTCTTCAGAATGACTGGCACATTCTGGGGAGTGTCAGTATTTGTCAAGGATATCATCATCTCACAAATGACTCCCTAGGACATGAGATATGAACTCTTAAATATCCAGATCATCCTAAACAAAATTAGGTACTTACGTATTATCGCAACCACATTTGGAAGTCACCCTAACTGGTAAAGTCATACCGAAACTACTTGATGTTACAGTGAAATGGGATGTGTAAACTTCAAATTGCTTTTTTATCCCATTGTTTCTGAAACAGGACCAGGAGTAATAAGAAAATTTGTCTTCCTGGGTACCGTGATTTAGCACCGTGACTGAATGGAAAAGTTTGTTAAGGCATACAGTAGCAGCTTGCCACTCACAGCAGCTATTCAGGCTTCTGATTAAGGTGCTTTTTCACATTTATATTTCTAACCATTTTGTTTTGCTCCGACTTCATGGAGGGCTGAAGTAAGGGGTGCAACTGGTTACTTTTTTGGAAGTGCAGTCATGTGTTCTTTTTAAGTTATGTCTTGTCATGTATAGCTGTGCAATTGGTAATTTTTTGGACTGGCAGTGTTATGTTCTTTTTAAATTGTATTTGGTTATGTATAGCACTGCGAGCCTGCGTAACACGCTTTGGCTCAACACAGAGTATGCCTTTGAATGGTTTGTATTAGGCTGGTAATCACTTTCCTTACGATTATTAACACTAAACACAATAATTCGATTGCACTGTGGAAGAATCAGGGCTTCTTGAAGTATTAACAGTCGCATTACTTGTTATTCCCTGTTAATTTCGTTTTGCATGAAGTTACGGTGGTAAATGACGCTACCAGGGTAGAGGAATTTGACCGTTATTGTAGTTCCTCTTTCAGAAACAAGTTGATGCAAAGCTGTTTGGGACTTCAAACACCCCTTTTTACTTCACTATAAAGTCAGTTGATGATAACATCAGGAAGTACACAGGGCTACAAATGTTCTTGTGATAATACGTAAGTACCCAAAATTAATTACCAGATCATAGCTAGCTATAGAACACCTTCTATGCCCTCTTCTGGCCATGAGACCTTTCTTAGCAACTTAGTTGAAATCGAAACAGAGCTCAGGAAGTTTGCACTGTAACTTCCAATGGGCAAAGCCTAAGTCTTTTGACAGAATCAAATTATGTCCTCACATTTCAAACAAATGTTCATATCTCTGGAACCATAGGGGATATGACAGAAGTATACATAGCAAACTCAATTCACAGTAAACAGAGTAACTATTACATTTGTAATATTTTGTAAACAACTTAGAATATCTCAGCAACCAGTCAAGTTACACACATACTGCATACAACATTTTATTCATCTAGCCAAAAGCTTTCATATGAGGCTAAGGAGTTGTGTCTGCATTACTTGGTTGTTGAGATATTTAGAAAAATGTGAACATATCTATATAAATTAATATCACAAAACAGCAGTCAATATCTATTTACCTGCACTAGACAAAGGTCAGTTAATGCAGCTGAGTTTGCCATTGTGTAAGCTTTAAGATGAAATTGTTTAAAAGCTTGTACATAGCATGGTTTTGGAATTATTGATGCAAATATGAACAAGCAAAATTTGATGCTTAGAGGTGTCAGTAGGAGTTAACTGCAGATGCACCTGGAGGTGTCACTCATATGTAATGAGGTAACACAACACCTTTCTATGGGGGACTTCAAGTTTCCCTCAAAGAAATTGGCTGCCTATACTGCTAGTGGCCAGCATGCTCAACAATACCTTGCAATTACAAATGCTAATTCCTTTGCACAAATAGTTAACCATTCTACTAAGGGCTCCAATACTTTTGATCTTGCCTTTCCAAATATGATCATTTCCTGCACCTTTCCATATGTATAATCTTCCTGTGTTAAATCAGTGATCCCTTCCATTAAAACTAGCGGCACTTCCCCTGTAAATACCATTGTGTTTGTGGACTTCTTAAAAGAAGATATTCAGTTACTTAATGACCTAAATACATTCCACTGTAACTCTCTTCCGATGGTTCAGAGTGTTAAAGCTGCTGCCCACACATCTGACTTCTGCCACTTGAATACTTGTTCTGATAAGGCAATCCCTATCGACACCAAATAAAATGAGAAGTTTAAAAACAAACCCCCATGTTGAAATATCCATATAAATAACTTATACAACAAGACAAGAAAATTACTTAATACTTGTAAGAGATATCATTCTACCTATCTTAAAGGCATAATTAAGAAAATAGAGATTAAGTAAACCTTTAGGAAGCTCAGAGCTGAATAAGAACTTAATATAGAAACTGAATACATCTATCAATATTTCTTTAACTACATGAGAAAGTTAATAGCTGACAAAAAAGTCCAGAGCTAGACCACAATATTACTGCCAAGTCTGACACAATGGAAATAGCTAATATCCTAGCTGAGAAACTTATCAGAAAATTGACTCCACCCAGAGATATTCCACAGATTCTACAGTCCTTGTTGCCCCTCCCCCTTTAGTTACAATGAGACAAGTCATCTCAGCACTCTCAAAAACTAAGAACACCTTACAAAACCCTCCACATCATGACATATAGATAACATCCCTGTAATGAGACACATTCATAAGTGATCTAGGCAATCTTGATGACAATTCCTTATCTTTTGATCATGTATTCCAAGAAGATCAGAAATCGTTTGATCGGGCTCACCTAATTTCCAAAAGCATCTTCTTTAGACCTAAAGAGGTCTTGAGTCATATTTGTTTATATCTCATTAGCCCCATTATTTAATATAGTGCTCCTTTTGGCATGTGTTTGTAAAAACCTATCCCCCTTCAGAGACCTCCAGGTTTCCTAAATGAAAATATCAGTGATGTTAAGACCCTCAGTTATCATGACAGACATGTAGCCCTTTCTCTCTCTCTGTTCTCTGTCTCTCACAGATTCCTCTGTGGGGATCCATGCCTAGTCCTTTGAGCCAAGAAATCCAATGTTCCTTGACCCACTATTCCTTTAAAGAAGAAATGATTCCTCAAATATCTGGTTAAAGAAATTATACCTTCAGCAATATTGTGTACAGGTCTGTATGACACATTCATATCCCATTGTATTCACTACATTTGAAACAAACTTTTCACCTTTAAGATATTCCTAGTTAACTGGATGTCTAGCCTCAGATTCTCCACCGGTTTACCTTGTGCTGTCCTCCTTGAGGCTGGCAGAAACTTCTGAATATGTTTAGTGGCTAAGCTTGTAAAGACATATACACTCTGCTCTGTGTTTACCTTCTAACCTATGTTAAGTGAGCGTGCCTGACTTGGGTATAAAGAATGAGTTCATATAAACATTTGGGGAGGCATTTCTCGAGTAATTTTAGTTTGGTATCTATTTGAAGCTTGGTCCAGTTTAAATATAGTTTGGTAAGGATATCTCATTTACATTTGGTGGTCAAGAATGTCCAATAGGGAAGTCTTTTTTTTTTTTTAGGAAAGTTTCATGGAAATAATGCAATGGCAGAGGAGCAATGACCATGATCACCCAAAGTGATATTCAACAGATGTAAACTAATGATAACAAAACTGAAAAATACAACAAGGGAGAACATTTATGAACCAATTCAATACTAACTGAAATGTCTGTGCAGCTTAAATGAAGTAACTTTTATAAACTAGTCTATGCACAGTCACTAAATGAGAAATCCATCAAACCTCTGTTCATCTAACTTAAACATTGAACGTTCACTTCAGCGAACATTCACTCATAGAATATCTTACCCAGAGAAGAGAGACAGTGGACCAATATTCATACCAAACCACACAACAAAGTATATCAAACCCACCCAGGTGGGGGCCTATACTCCCCAATCCACCACTTATATATATACCAACTCTGAGATAACACTACAGTGGGGAAAAAGGGCAAATTTGCTAATGTTAGCCAACCAATTCCATTCCCTGTGTAACATATTTGAGGACTGAACATTTGCTAAAGTGAACATTCAATGTTTTAAGTTCAATAAACAGAGATTCAATGGATTTCTCATTCGATGACTGATATTAGACCCTTTATAAATTCAGTATGTAATACAAAGACATCAGTACAGTTAGATATAATAATATCATGCACAAGATTTGTACGCAATAAAGTAAACAAACACAAAACAGTGGAACAACGCTATTAAGTGCTTGGCTTGAAAGAGAGTGTCTACTAGCTGATTAGTTTAAGAACTTCCAAATTTTGTCATGAATCATATATAATTTTGAAATCGATTTATTTGCATGCTTAAAGTTTACTGCACTGGAGTGGTATGTGTTTTCTCCTACAGGTGGCCATCGTCTATCTGATTTTTATGAATACGTTTTTATATTTAGCCGTACACTGTACCTTACATATATCTGGGTGAGCTGATGTACTGTGGCTTGTCCTGCAGGCTGGTAATCTTAAAAGTACCAGCAGAATGTAATCTGTGTTCTCTCAAATCCAATTCCAAAATGTCATCAAGTAAATCTGTATGTTTTCCAGAAAAACTGAAATGGCTAAATGTGGACCCTTTGTCATACTGACAAATGAATTGTTAAAAACATAGTTTGGTCCAAATGTCCTAAACAATATCCATAATTTAGGAGGACACAAAACTATAAAAGAGAAGGAAGTAATTTATTTAACATAAATTGTACATAACAGAGAAATGCAGCCAGTTTGCGATAGTTCTGCACGTGGTCTTGTACTCGACATACAAGGAAAACTTTAGAAGGTACTTGTAATGAGCTGAGATAATGATGTACCTGGTTATGGCATGTCTCTCATGAATGTTACTTGTGTCATATGGATGTTCATGTGTTTACAAAAGGTGAGAAACAGGTGGTATTAAAAATGTCAGTATTAGAAAGTGAGAAAGAGACTACCTTCAGACAAAGCATATCAGTCCAGTGAATCTATTAGACTTTGCATGTGCAATGCTATATACTATAAGCCATGCATTGTGAGAAGAGTTTTAGGCATACAGTATAAGTACATGATCACTGAGGCAGCCTGAAAGCAGAGGCACACTGATGACTTCACATTAGTTTGCAATGCACATACTTTTAACCCACACAAAAAAAAAATTAATTTCTCTTCTTTTGAAAATTGGCAAAACTGGCAGATTGACTCACAACTACCACTAAATGCAAATAATACTAATTTTATACAATTTACCCCCTAGCAGTTGGAAAAAGAAAAGGAAATAACTGCCTCACTAAGACTCTAACAGACTGAACTAGCCAAAAACATTGTTTACTCCATAAACCAAAGCCTTTTCTTACTGGCAACAGCAACACAATCACTTCTCTATGCTTCCACCACCCTAACAAATACACACAAAACCTAATTTAAAAAAGCAAAAAATAAACCTATAAAACAGAATAATATTCATACAATCTCCAAAATGGAACCAATCACTAATGATTTAGGATGGCTAGAGCTACAAAACACCTTAACTTCATTCCAACTTTAAAGTCCATAACACCCCCTTTAAACCTGACAAAATTGCCATGCGTGACACACAACACAAAGATTTAATTCATTAAAAAAAAACAAAAGATCTGAAAATAAAAACTTACTAACAATGCAGAAATCAAACAAAAGCTTCAATTTCACTACCAAACTGTATTGAAATTGAACCAAACTTCAAAAAATCCAAATCTTAACTAAAGAATCAGCTACATTCCAAATGGTCATCCTCATGTGACATACTGTACTGAACTAATACACTTGACTGTGTTCCCCTACAATTCTCATTCTAATTTAGCTGTACAAACGTAACATCTTGTTTCTTATGAAATACCTTGCAAATGACTTGTTTGTTTATTTCCTTTCCTAATTCAAATCTCACCCCTCCCTTTCTACAAACTAATCCCAGTTAATTTTTACTTATTATCATAGCTGTCTCGCACAAACTTTACTAAGCAATTGCAATCCAAGATGTAGATTTCTTTATCCTGGCAAAATTGTGGTAATTGCTATAAATTAAAAAATACTATAAAAATGTATCCCATACATACTGTTTTTGACATTATTTCTAACCAGTTTTAACTGTGACTGTTATTGTCAAGATAAACTTGTTAGTTGTTAATCAAATTGTTAGCTATTTCTTTGCATTCTACACGTCTATATTTGCACATATGTATTATTTATTATTACAGTATATGTCACTGTATTTTATTTTTGGAGCTTATTTCCTCAGGTGTCAATTGACAATTGGCAACATGCCTAGTCCGAGTATCCTGGTAAATCAATGGAAATCACTGAATTAATTAATATTTCTTAAAATGTTCTGCACACTAAACAGGTGTAAAAGAGTAGTAACAACCACATATCAACAAAGCTTCTGTATACAGACTCTGTGGCAGTAGATTCAGGTGATCAGGAAATCCAGCAAATGACAGAGGGCTGGAAATTGAAAACTGAAGTCACATGGGATGAAAATGTAATAGTTACAAATGGGGAAATCAGAAGACACTGAAAATTGAGATAGCAGGGAAAATAGTAGAACAAATGAACATATCTAAGTATCTGGGAAGTGTAGTTGAGAAGAAGGGAAGTCTGAATGAAGAGGTCAAAGCTAAAAGTCAGAGGTGTTGCAGGAAATTGTCACAGAGTGCCAGAGGAAGTAACTGAAGAAGGATGCCAAAGAAGCTAAAAAATTAGGTGTACAAAATGGTGCTGCAACCAGTACTTCTCTATGGTACAGAAATCTGGGCAGTAAAGGCAATGTAACTAATGACATTTGAGGTAGCTGAGATGAACTGTCTGAGATGAGTGGCAAGATGCACACTGTGGAAAATGAGGACATCAGAGCTAAAACTTAAGTAGGTCCAATTGCTGAAAAGGTCAATGAGAAGATATTATTGTGGTTTGGTGATTTTCTGGAAAGCAGAAGATGATTTTGTGAAGATTATTTGGAAGGGATAGTATCAAGGCAGGAGAAAGTAAAGACGTCCAGCCAAGAGATGGATGGATTCTGTTAGACAAGACCTGTGAGGGTCAGCCATGATTGTTGAAGAAGGTAAGAGAGTGGCTCTGAAATAAGAGAAGAGGAAACAGTTGACATACAAACTCCATGTACAAAAATGAAAAAAGGGGGTTGATGAAGACTATGTTAATGAATGAACTCAAAGTTGTTTTTCTTCAAATGTTATCACAATGCAAATGCAAGACGTGCTACTTTCTCTACTCCAGAGTAATGTATTACAGGTAGATAGTGCATCTATTTTATTGTCTTTCTTTTTTGTATCCTGCAAGTAAAACATGAAATATTAAAGTCATTTGTGTCACTTAGATGTTCATTATACTGCAAACCATATAGTTCTACTACTTCTTCCAGAAAAAAAAGATGCTTCAGAGCGAATAAAACAAAATCAGAGCTAACTTTACTGCCAGAAGAGTATTGTAAGAAGGGTTTTGTGCATAATACAAAATGAACAGCTAAAAAAATCTGGAGGGGTCAAGAAGTGTCTGAAAAATGGAAGTAAAACCAAAAAACACCAAAGCACCTTAAAAAGGGGATATTCGCATATAAATCTCCCTTAAATGTGGGAAGAACAAACAAAAAAAAAGCAACAAAGCAAGATACAGAGATGGTCCTAGCAAGGAATCTAGGCTTGTCCCCTTGAAATTGGAGGATGCTAAAACAGTCTAATGTCAGGCAGGTGCCAGTGGTCCACCTGTAAATAAAATAGCAACCACTCTGCACTGAACTTTTGGTCACCCAGGAAACTGATAGATAACAGGTTTCCTTATAAAGTTCACTTTTAATGACAGCTTCATTACAAACTGACAAAATATTATAGAGAGAAAGTTTTTAAACCTTCATTTAGATAACAGGAAAGGAGGTGTCTCTAACGTGGAGGGCTTGTATTGGCCTGGTGTCCACCAGATATTATTGGTTCATTGGAGTCTGTCCTAAACTCCATATGTTTGGGTGCAGGTCAGTCATGGATGAACATGTGTTCTTGCCAAGGTGGAAACAAAAATACATAAGGTAATATTTGTAAGGAACAGAGATCAACATCAAATGTATATACACATAGGCTGCAGAAGTGAACTTTGTATAAAGATTTTATTTAGTCTACAGAACAAGGAAACAGATAGTAATATAATTCATTATATCTATATCTTTATATATGTGTCCATATATCATATATAATGTATACACACACACACACACACACACACACACACACACACACACACACACACACAAAGATAGTTCTATAAATCCCACCTTACTAATGCGTACTGATACTAAATTGAACTCTGACCTTGCCTGTAACCCCAACCCTACAGCTTGCATTAAAAAAACACTTTCTGTAATCTCACTAGTACACAAGACAGAGAACACCCATTGCGTACAGCACACATGTACAACACTAAATCTACCCCTTCCCTTGACCTTACTCTAATCCTACCTCCCTACACAGGCTTCTAATGCTAAAACCCATACCGATATCATCCACATGCACACAGTCTTCCTTCAGTCAACATCTCTGGTCCTCAATAACAATTGATCTCAAGGAGTATCCAAAGCACTTCTCTGTGTCACAAACTGATTATTTGACAGATGAACTGTGTCCATATTTGTATATAAATAATTTGGGAATCTGCACTAGCTTATACGTTTTATTGGTTTACTATCATTTGATTGAAATGCACTTGACTGAAAATCAAATGTTTCAAAGAATTTGACTGGAAAGCAATTGATTGAAAAGTTATGCGACTGAAAAGAATTTGAAAGAACATCCACTTGTTTGAAAATTCTTTTGACTGAAAATTCAGAGGAATGAAACCCATCTAACTGAATCACAATTCACTGAAAATATTCGACATAAGAAAACACCACATAAAATAATATTTTTGCAGGGGGTATGCCACCCTCCACCCCCCAAAGTGGGTGACTTTGCTCCTAATACCTGTCTGATTATAATACTATCTCCATGGCTGTACAACCACTGGAGAAAAGAAAAAAAAACAAACACCATACACAGTGGATCTTTATAGATACACAAGCATCTATACATTTGGAGGGTGCGACATGACAGGGGCATTGCCAATCCACATATAATCGTCTAGACTCATTTCCATAGCAAATCATATCCTCATAAATGGAACCATCACATACTACCCTCCACTTCTACAATTTTATATCTTTTGTGATTTAGACAAATGGGTTTTAGTCAAATGGATTTTCAGTCAAATTCTTTCAAACATTTGGACATCAAGTGTAGCTCAGTCAAATGGTAATAAACTGTTTTACCACTATTGGTCCTACAAATATTGAAAGGTTTAAAAGTTAAGTGCTGAGAAATAAATGGTGTTCATTTCTACAGATAAACAAGGGGCACATCTCTCGACATTAAACAGTAGCTAACAAAAAAGGTGAGCTGCTAGTAAAACTATATTTTAGATGAACTGCAGAGTACAGCCATATGAGAAAATTGTTATGCTATATATTCTGACTCAGCCATTAGCAATATTACACAGAAATGCATTATTTTGGTCCTGGTTCAGTTTTCTTCCATCATTTATACAAACATGTTATTTGAAATTCATTTGAAACAGATTGCTAACTGTGTTGATTTAGAAACGTGTCTGCAATAATGTGTGTATGGTCATCTTCTTTATAATTGCAGACTTGCTGAATTCTATACTAGCTTTGTACTATTATTACATTTCATTTAAGGTAACTGTACAGAGAAAAATACTGGTCAGTAATTTTATTCAGATTTTTTGCACATTAAGATGGTGTTTGTGAGAAATTGTGATTCACAAACACCTGCAGACAAATACAGTCAGAAGTTTTATTACATGAGGATTGAAGTAAGTTACTCATATTACAAACGCTTTGATTTATGTATTGACTGATTCACAATTGATTACCAGGAAAGTCTGATTGGGTAGTAGTGAATATTCAGCGGAGGTCTGGGGAGAAAAGCTCCAAAGTATTACAAAAACATTTTAAGAACTATAATTTTACAAATTACAAAAATAATATAAAATAATTTACAGTTTAAATAACTATGCCAAATTAAAATAATCTGAAAACATTGGTTAAGAATAAATAGAAGGTATGTGACAATGATTTATATTTAGTGAAGTTTTAGCCAGTTTATAGAGAAATTAAAGGTAAGTTAGTATAACACAAACAGGAATTGCAATATGAATTGAGAGAAAAGCAGGCTTATGGTATATTTAGAAAGATGTATTTATCAGTATTATTTATATTTAGAGGTATATTTATGAAAGCAAAGATCTTACAAGCACTCTTACACAGGTTGCAGAGGCAGCCTAATAATACAAACACTCAGACAAGTTAAGGATGTTTAGCATTAAACAGCCTAATCTAAGTCAGCACCTACCAATTGCATAGCACTACTTAAATACTATTGTAATGTAAACAGATAGAGACATAGGCACACACACACACACACACACACACACACACACACACACACACACACACACACACACACAGATAGTACTGCTGAGAGTTGAAAGGATAGTGTAATTTGACTCCTAAACATCTCAACTTTTTAGATTATTTTAGCATTTTCAGATTTTTGCCTTATATTTTTGTTGGTTCCTCATAAAATTTGTGGTTTTCTGGTAAACCAATGAAGATTGAAGTCATTAAGTAATGGCATATTTTTGAGTTTCAGAATGTATATCCTTCAGAAAATGCATTCTAATGCAAAACATATCATTTAGAAACTTTATATTTTTATGAGAGCAATATTTAAAACTTTTCTCTTGTTATGGGTCTTTGTCTCCCCATTATTTTTGACTTTGAAAGGATTTTTTGCATATAGAGGTTGACAGATACACAGATTCCTTATCACCAAGTTTTCATATAGTCCAATGTATCTCTTTTTTCCCCCTGTCACCAGTCCTCCTATTGTCAGGCATAACTAATTATTCATTATATACTGTATATACTGTGATTTTTGCATATTCATTTTCAAGGATATTCATTATCAGCTTTTGCAAAAGAAATCTTCTAATTGCTATCCATTTCTTTCAACTTTCATCTCTTTTTTTCTTTGAATAATTTAAAGAGACAGAGAAATGATGTTCTCACAGAAAAGAATGACTTACTGACAGGTATCCTGTATATCATCTTTGTTAGTATTAACCACATATTGAGTCAATGATCTCGTTCAGATGCAGAGGAGACTGTTTAAAACATGTGGTTTCAGACATCATCCCATTTGAATAGACTCTACTGAAAGTCAAGTCAAAAAGACAGAGAAATTTTAGCACAGAAAATTCAGTTCACAGTGAAATTTAGGTATCCAAGATTGTACCCAGTTTTTAACTGAAATATGCATGTAACCTATTTGGCCTTGCTAGCTGATTTTGATTAAGAATTGTATTTTCAAGTACTGTTAGGAGTAGAAAATGTCGCAACATTATTCAGACTTGTTATTTACTGGGCACCCTTTCTCCCATCATAGTGCTGCAATCCCTTAACAATGCTACCAGCTTTTAGTAGAGAGAAATGCAATATTTATTTTATTTAAAACTTCCAAGGTCATATGGGAAATCAATGCCAAATTACTCTGTAAAGTATGCATACGTTGTATAATAAAGTAATTAAAAATGCAAGATACCACTACAAACTACAAATTAATCTTCTATGCAAGAGAGTCTGAAATCCATGAAAAAATCATAGCAACAAATAATTAAAATGCAACAAAATTTACAGCAAGGTACCGATTTGTCTACTAATTCTTTATTAAGGACTTCAAGGTTTTAAATATAGAGTACAAGCTGCAGAAATTTCATAACTGGAGAAGAAAGTATTAACAATACAGGTAAGAATGAATGCAAACAAATGTCTTTGTTTATATGATGTCATGTCAGATAATTAACAAAAAAAATATATAGCCACTATTATGTCAACAAACTGACAAGTGTCTTACAGAAAAAGAAACAGAGATGTCCAAATGTTACCTTATTTTTCTTGAAACATGCAACAACAAAACACTGCAAAATTAGTGTAATCCTACTAGCCCTAGTTTGCTTTTTTATGACTGACAGTGGTAACCCACAATATGAAGACTTCTAATTAGCTGTAGTCGGAAACAGATAAAATACCACACTTTGATATTTGCATCTATCTAACAAGTTCATCCAAGACAGCAATGAATGCCCCATGGTATTCATTCAAGTTAATGAGCCTTACAATCAATTGCATGAAAAAAAATGGTTTAATACTTTCATATTTCTGTGAGAAATATCTTAAGTGGCTCAGTTCAAATGAATTGTACAACTGGCACGTTACTGTTTGTTTTCTGTGCAATTAATTCAGCATTTCATTTACTAGTCCTACTTGCACAGTTTTTGTAGAAAGTTATTACATGAAATACTGTGTAGGACCAAAGGCATGAACCACTAACATTGTAGCTGGCTCTCAGAGCCAGCATGTATCATATCATGTCAGGAAAGTACTGACATCCCTCCAAGGTCCCAGAATACATAGCTGGTACCTCCAAGATGTAAAGGAAGGCAAAGACCTACATGTAGCAAAAATACAGTCCATGCCTTCTAACTAACATACCTGTTTTAAAAATATAAAAACAGACTGTGTACTATGCTTATCTTTCCATGTCAGTTCCAGGGAGAAAGAGAAATGTTATGATACAAATGTTGTCTCCCTGATGTCTTTAATAATGGCATTATGCACACACAATAAATTTGATATCACATTTGATGACAGAATAGAGCCCCTAGTCTATGCAATTCACCCTTTAAATACATTTGATATATTTCCCCCCCCTTTCCTTCTTAACTAGCTCACCATTCCTCCACCTATTATATGCCTTTTGAAAGACTTCATGGATTCCACCACACATTGCAATAGTCCATTCCATGGATAATTAACCATTTCTGTATACAAGTACTTTTGCATTTACATGGAGTACTTAGTTTCGTAGGAGCTCCTTTTCCTCAAACCATCCCATCTCAAAGACAAGATCTTGTGTAATCACATCATGGTCTCATTTTCTTATGGTCTCTACTGAGAACTCCAGCTGTTGTAATCTCTAATCCTACTCTCATCCATCTTACATATACTTCTAACAATTTTATATCAATTTTGTTCTGTAGAAAAAATGTCCTTTTTTATTGCAGGCCCTCCAGAACTGCATATAGTAGGCAATGTGTGGCCTAATCAAGGCCTAGTAGTGTGGGACCACTATTACTTTGCTTCTGGAGTCTGTTCTGCTAATAATCTCTATGGCATTAATGTTCTGCTACAGCGGCACTGTCATTTTGGTGGTCTTGTCCACAAGAAACTAATACAACCAAATGCATTTCTTTCACCATCAGTTTCTCTCCCCACGCACATGCTTCACACAAAATCTGTAGTGGTCCAAAGGCATTACTCTAATTTTTTCTGCAATCAACCTCATCTTCCTTCCTTTTACTGTTAGCCCTCTCAAATTCTTCTCCAGACAATGTGTTCTTCTCCTCATCTGCTGCATTTAAAGTTCTGTTATCAGAAACTCTTTCATATAGTTCTGTCCTTTAAATATGTTTGAACTGAATGCAATGATAATAAAGGGTTTAAACTCAAGCCATGGGATACTTCACTGGTCAGCCTTTTACTCCTAACGTTCTCTCTGTTATCAAAACCTACAGTGTACCACAATGTAAACATGCATCAATTCATCACTCTCAGTTCTCCCTCACTTCACCTTCTACACTTTTCTTTGTAGCTTGTAACCACAATGGGACAATTTAGATATCTTGTCGATAAACATATTGGTCACATCTACCCATACTCTCTGGGGACAATCTCTCAAAATGCAGCAGTAAAACTGGATAAGGTTTAACTGACTGCTTCATATGGACAAGATTTTCCATGAGGATTTTTCAATGACTTTCCTGCAATTCTTATTGTGCTTACAAGTAAGCCTGTTGTTTCTTGATTTTTTTTTTTTTTTTTACCTTAATAGTAACACTCATGCCATGTTCTAGTTCTCACACATTCATGATCTGGACAGTTATTTATATAATATTTTCATCACAGACTCTACCAGCATAGTAAAAATATTTTTACGGACCCTAGGAGGCAGACCATCTAGATTATCCTTCCTTGGGACAACACATTCTATCCCTACCACCCATATTTCAATGCTGGTACCCATCTATTTCACACTATGTACTATTCCACCATGCTCTAAGCATATTACCATTACCTTTTTCTTTAGGGAGATTGAAGCAAAGAATTAATTTAGTGTTTCTACTTTTTTTTGCGTTTCTTAAACTCATTCACTCCTTAGTCAGCCTGGCTAGTTCTGTCCCTAGTTTGCTAATTCCAGCTTTATACCCCCAAAGCAATATGCTGTCTCTGCCCCTGTCTCCAAACATTGTTCTCATTATTGACTTTGCTGTCTTCTTCTCTTTTCTTGCCGTTCTGCACGAGTCCTTGTAGTGTGTTTCCTACACTTCTCCATCCCCTCTTCCATGCCTTGTTCTCCCTGTCTCTCAACAAATTGCAAAGCTCTAATTTCTGTATAATTACATTGGCCTTCACCACTCTTTTGTGTTAGCTTGTGCCTGAGGAAGAACAGTACATTGGTTCAGTACAGTTCAGCAGCATACAAATGAAACACTAACAAGCACTGGGCAAAACCTTTGGATTTACTGTAGCCATTAAGCCATGCTATGTGCTTGCTTTCATTAAACCTTTAATCAGTGGTGACACTAATGAACAAAGCAGAGAAGTTTTAACATCAGTAATGGATGCCAATAAATATGTCCGTGTCATCTACCTACTACCACATAGGCTTCCTGTTTTTCACCAGCACACTTTGCTGTACACCTGTTTCAAGATTTCACTTAAGTTAGTTTCACATAGCAGTTCTTCACCAAAAGATTATAGTACTGTATGAGTTGTATCCTGATGATAATTTATTTTCTGTGCTAAACGTATTTTAACTAAAAAAATGAAAAATGTAGCTGTTCTTGTCATTATCATGTATTGGAAAACAGGCTTGCAAGAAAGTACAGATTGCTATACATTACTTCAATGTCTTCCACATAATGCAGTATGTTGTTTCTCCATAATCATATTTTCAGCATTAATATAAAAATAAACAAATAAATGGCAACTAACTTTCCCACCATCAAGCTGCAAATTACAAGTCTATCAACACAATGCATGGCTCTTATGAGAGTTTATAAAATCAGTGTATTTTATCAAGAGCAAAATCCTGTACATTGCTGTTAAATAAGTTAGCAAAGAGTTTTAAAACAGTTCTGCTTTCTGATTATAGGGCATACAGCATTGCATAACAAAAACAAAGGATGACATAGCAAAATGTTTACCAAAAATTATTCTATATCTGTCAAATGAAAACTCTTCAATAACAAAAAAATGACATTTCAGAGTTCTGCTTAGAGGGTATACTTAATGAAACATATTGACAGTGTTTGTGGTAGATGAACTGAGGACAGCAAAAGCCATTCCCTTGCACAAAGATGGAACTTCAATGGACCTGAGTAATTATATACCCTTAAACCTGGCAGTCTCATCTGTTAGGCTATGAAAAAGTATCCTTATGGAATTTATAAATAAAATAAAAACATAGGTAACTTACAGAATCTTGATCCAACTCAGTGTGGATTAATCAAGGGCACTGGTGATGCACCCCAGGGTTCAGTCCTTGGGCCATTCCTCTGCCATTTACTTCTCAGTGGTAAAATATAATGTTAAGGGTTTGTGGCAGGCCACGTTTGCAGATATCTGCAAATCTGGTGCCAATACAAACTCCACAGAGGATATCAAGATCCTCTAAGAAGACCTATCCTAAACAAATAGCTAATGACAAAACCACAGATTAAAACTAAATTCCAAGAAGAGTATAGTCATATCCTTCAGCAGCATGTATAATTATATCCTTCAACAACAATGCTTCCCCTTGTATCCATCACACTGACAACACACCCTTGAGAAGTGATCCCATTGTCACAAAGCTGGGAACCTATGCTGACAATAAAAAGTCCTTTTTTCACCACATATCTGCTAATGTAAGGAAGCCCTATTTTGTTGTACAGCTTACATATCTAAAGATATTCCATTCAGATCCAGAGGTGTTACCATTCCATTGTATTTGGCACTCATTAGGCCTATCACCGAGTTTAATGTCCCTTTTGGTATGTACCTGTCCAAACATTTGTCACAAACTAGAACTACAGTGCTATCTCACTTAAAAAAACAAGGGCCTAAATCATAAAAATTAAGCAGACCATCTCCAAACCTTGTCCATCTTCTCGGAATCATAAAGGTTAATGAGAGGATACCTCTGTCATGCATATAGAGCTTCAATGGACTTGATTCTGTCATAGTTATTACACATTCACAGGTTTAATGACATCATAAACACCCACTCAAGGGATCTCAATCTATTCTGCAAAATAACTAGAGCTTGGTAGAGGAGTAGTTTTTATCACAGAAAATGTTTTCATTGTAACTGTCCTATACACAAAGCAAAGCACCTTCTGTTACTCTGTTCAAATGTGAGTTGGATGAAGGGATAGGTACGTGCAAATTCACCCGAAGTCTAGCACTCCTGTCCTTCATTGATAGGTAAGACATGCAAATGGCCCAACATATACTTTTTGAGCTCATCTCTAGGTTATTTGCAAGTAAAATATAAGGGCTAAAAACTATCATGGGGATAGTAAGACTAGACCTCTTAATATCATCTCAAATAAATAGCCTAGTAAGAACCTATGAACCTTTAGATATAAAAAATCAAATGAACAAGAATCCAACTTATAACCACACCAGAAATATGAAAAAAGTAAAAGTCCAAACAAGACTCCACAGATTTATTACAGTTAAGCACTTTCATCCCCAAGTAGGACATCTTCAGAACCACTTCTTCTGAAGAAATCCCACTTGGAGACGAAAGCTCGTAACTGTCTGTAATAAATCTGTGGAGCTTTATCTGGACTTTTGCTGTTTTTTTCACATTTCTGGTGTGGAACCCTTAATTATAACTATACAAGAGAGTGGATTTTTCTAAACTGTTAAACTGCATTGCAGTACATTTCTTTGTTCAGACACTAGTGCATAAGTATTTAAATATTTACACATTACTTACAGGGAAATACTGTCATGATCTGAGGAGATATATTTTCTGAATGCACAGCTCATATGAAATGTATAAGATCATTTCTAGTGAGTTAACTGACCAGTGGGTATTAGCAGTTACATCTACATAAGAATATATAATGCAACAATAGTTGACTTTTAAAAAAGATGATATGGCTGATATTTATTGTGCTATATGGTCATTTGCTTGAGACCTAACACACAAAATTTCTAAGTAATGCACAACTGTAGTAGCTTCTGGTTCTCATAGATTTTATTAGTAGCGTGTCTGAAAACTAAAGGTTTCCAGAAGAATTGAAAGTTGTAAGTATATGATTCCAAATTTGCGTTACATTGCAATTTGGATAAAATAATTTATGGCATTGTTTCCAAAGTAGTAGTCGTTAATTTTGTTTTTGAAGAATGGCCATTGTAATGATAAAGAAGCAAACAATAATATAATAATATAGCTTAGTATGTCAGCTTTGTATGAATTTTGTAGATTTGCAATATAACCAATAACATTTTATGCTGATAACTGCTGATAAATCTGTATACATGATGCATTCACATAGAAACCTAGGATGAAAAAGTGAGGCTACATGTGTGGTTCCAGCAATATGTGCTAAGCAATTCCATGTACTATGCAGTGATCTAACAAAAATACTTAAGTACTTTACAACTTTTTTTTAACAATAATATGATTTTTGCTGTCCAGAGAAACACAGTATCACCAGGATGCTGTAGCATTTGTTTGCAGTCATAATATATTATTTTTACAAACAAGCTAACTAATAATAAGTACCCCAAGATAGAGCTTTGAGAGACCCTTTATTGGCTGCAAAGGGTACAGAGAATACATTGCCTCTTCTGACAGAGAATTTTCTGTCACTAATGTAACTATGAAACCACCATATTGTGTGAGGTTGATGCCCTAGGGAAGTAAGTCTTCAGAGGAGTAGTACGGAAAAGCTTACTGTATCAAATGCACTGGATCTAAGAAAAGGGGAGTTTACCAAGTCTCATTCACCAACTCTGTGTAAACGTATTCAGTATGACCTGGTCTGTGGTGCAGAAGAATAAAGCCCTGACTGCAGCCTAGGTGAACAACGTTAAAATTGGTGGCCCCAGCAATAGAGGAGCCTTGTGGAGAAGAGGAGGAGTGAAGAGGTTTTCCCAACTCACCTCTCCTGGGTTTTGGGAGGGGTTTGTGTACACTAAGATGCACAGTGGTTTAGTACAATCTCCCTAGTCTAGACCAGAAAGAGCTCATGCTCCACAGTGAGTGGTAATGCCACTTGGAGGAAACAACTTGCAGAAGTGATGTCATATCCTCTGTGGATAATCCACTGTATGCCTCTCTCTTCAACACCTAGCTGGTTGTGTGCAAGATAGGACCTGGAGAAAACAAGAAAATTTGAACCACCACAGATGGTTGTGTAAATGACAACTCCTTCCAGCTGACCCTGACATTGGTGATGGGGAACAAAAGGGGCCAAATGACTGGTAGGGACTAATGGTCAATAGAGCTTCAAAATCCAAACTCACAGTCACAGTAAAGATCTAGGTTTTATAATAGATGACAATCTCAAATATGACCTGCATATCCTGCACACCATTAAATCTACATACCAGAAAAGAAGGCTCCCTTTAGTAGATACTCATTCATCATCCAGAAAAATGCCCTGTATTACAAAACTTATTACTGCCCTACTGTCCAACAAGGAATCTTCACTCTAGTAACAAATTCTTACTACTTACAAATAAGTCAAATAATGTTGCAGGAGACTCACTCTACTCCTAATATGTTGCAAAAATATGGAATAGTATCTCCACACAAATACTCTCCAACAAACTCAATATTTTTAAACCACGGTATAACATCTTCACCAATCCCGGTCCTGCACATGCTCATCACAAGGTTAAGACTTTGTGTTCACCATACAATATTCTCCTTAAACACAACAGTCTCAACATCTCACTGAAATGACAAAACTATTTTTATTCATAACTGCTGCCTATACAATTCATTAAGTTGCAAGTGGGCTTTCTCTTTAGTAATTTCCACCTCAGTAAAATCTTAGAATGTATAAATGTAACTACTGTTTGTGTATAAATTCAAATAGAAATGTAACTACTCTGTGTTTAACTGGAGCTTAGTATGATTCATACCGCTCAACCTCGTAGTGCAAGAAATCTGGACAAAGCCCAACAAAATGTGGGGATAACAGCCCAAAAATAGGGACATATTTTAAATATTGCTCTTATAAACTTAGAAAGTTGCTAGAGTAACAGGGTTTGTTTTAACATACATTTTCTGAAGGATTTTAGGTCTGAAACTCAAATGTGTGTCCTTATTTAGTGATGTCAGTCATCACATTATCCCAGTGATTTGCCAGATAAACATAAATTTTATGAGGAGCAAACCAAAAATATGAGCCACAAATCTGAACATTCTGTGAAAATCTGGACAGTTGAGAGGTATGGTATGATGCAATGCAAGTAAAAGGAGCTTTTCTCCCCAGGTCTACGCTGAAATTGGATGTTACCCAGACGGACTTTCCCGGTAAACAAAGACAAATAAATAAATCGAAAATAAATAAAATTAAAAAAAAAAAATGTATTCAGTGAGTGACTACTGCAGTATTTACAGAAATGTCCCTAAAAATCCATGTTTTCAGTAATTTAACATGTAGAATTCCTCAATAAATTTAAAGAGTAGATAGTAGACTATTTTTCCTAACATATTTACTAATGTGTTGGATAATAATAAAGGTCTAACACTGGTGGTTCTGTAGATGGACATCCTTTGTGTAAGAGGATGATGTGTGCCTCTTTCCAACTAAATGGTACTTTGCTTTCCCTGATGGTTTTACTAATTACACACATTATGGGAAGTGAAATGAGACACAGTTTTCATAAGGATGTTTCCAACTATATGGCTGTCAACTTTAGTGAGCAGGAATTGTTTGACAGGATTAGAAACTATATTTGGTTAGCTACTAATATGGATGAAGGTATGTTAGGGACAACAGATTCAAAGCAACTTTTTAATAAGTCAGCTGTCTCCTTATTTGTTTCTATGGGGAAGTCTGAAAACCCAGGTTTAAGGAATTTCAGTGATGTAGTGGTTAGTCTTTCCTAAAGAAACTATTTTTTGTATATATAATTTTTTTCTGATATTTCTAAGGTTTCTGTATAGGTTAAAGCAAGGCTGAGATTTATTATCTAAATATCTGTGCCAAGATTTTTCTATTTCAGTATTTTTTTTTTTTTAGTTCATCATTAATCCACGGCTGAGCTTCACTTTTTTCCTATGAACGATTTTGATGGACTGTCAAGATTGATTTTTATTGAATTATTTAAATGGATTATGGTATTAGATCTTGTAAGGCAGGCTTTAGAGAAGGTCTGCAGTGAAATTTTGTGGATTTTTAGATACAGGTATTCAATATATAAAACAAAGAGATTGTTAGAGTATATATATGTGCACATATTTTTGTTGTGGACAATATGCAACTCAGTTTAAACAGAATTGGAAGTGAAGGCCCTTTTACCAAAGCAAAAAATATGTCTGGTGGATCAAGTGAAATACAGGACAGGGACCTGTAATGAACTATCACACTGGTATAAAACATGCACTGAACTGAACAGGGCTTAATAAGAAGTGAATTTTTAAATTATGTATAAATGTTTTTGTGTCTGTTAGGAGACACGTAGGTCATGCAACATTAAAATGATTTGTATATATGAACATTATACTTGAAGTTAATGCTGTATTCTAACTAGGTTTCAGTGATGACAGAGATGAAGGTGACTTCTCTACAGAATGGTGTTTTTATCTTTTTTAGGCATTTCTGATTTGTATTTTTGAATCTGTGTTTATGCTGTGCTTTCTTTGATTTTGATACAACAAATATGGTGTGATAATCACTGATAGATTCAGATACGATACCTGTAGCAGAAATGTTTTTAGTACTCGATACCAATATTTAGTCTGCTACACTGACTTTTTTGTTAGTCAGGGTGAGTAAGTTGATTTGGTGAATGCCATGCAATACAGGGGGTTCTGATGACTTGATGGGGCAAGACCAGTCTACATTGACATCCCTAGCACAAACAATGACTCAGTTAGGGTTTAGTTAAGTGTATTTTCTAACACTGAAATTGGCTTTTTTTTTTGAATGTACAAACTGAGTAACCAGAATGATTATGGGGTACTGCCAAGAACAGTAATGATAAAAGACTCCCCATATACTTCTACTGGGCATTGCTTAACATGAGGTATGGCTTACATTTCCCTTGGTAAAATAACTATTTTTCCCACTCCTTTATCTAACCTGTTGTATATAAAAATGTCATAACCTATTGGGGGTGACTTCATGATTTATTTCAGTAATTACTATAATATATGTAAAGTAAAATCTACAAAAGCGTGAAGCTGTTTAGCTTTACTGAAAATGTTTATCATACATAAATGTATTATTTTTCTTACATTTGTTATGTTCCATGTGTGATCAAAAAGAGAATAGACAAGAGTGTTGGGAAATGTAGGACAGGAAAAAGTAAGTGTTGAAATGTTATTTGGCATCTTAGAAAAAGGGTTTGCATTTAAGTGGGTGTTTCACATAAGTAAGCAAATGGGATTTATATAAAAGTCTATGATGAGGGGTAAGATATTTATATTAGGCTCATTTCATTGTTAGTTGTTTCCAGTTTTAACAATGTTTCAGTGAGCAGAACAATATCGAGAGTAGATGGAATGGTGCACATGTAGGTTTGAGATCTTTTTTGTGATGCTTCTTATGTTTATGTTACATATATGCAGGTCAGAGGGCTTTTTGGAGGGATGTGCAGTAGTCTGAGTCGGGACTTGTGTTGTTTGATGGTTGAAAGGAGTGTTAGGACCAGGGCGTGGCTGTACATCACCATAAATGGACTAGTGTAGAGACAATTTGCACTATGGTGGAGAATATGTTAGAACTATAGAAGTGGTATTTTGTTGATGGTGTGCTAGTTTGGAGTGATGGAACCTGGGGGTATGAGATCTGGTGAAAGAGAGCTATGTAAAAAATGGAGGGATAAATGTTAATGTTTAAAGGAATTGTGTCAGTGATGATAGTGTTAGTAGTGGCATGATGATGTGGTGTTCTAGGATTAGTGAGACAGTAAGAGGTAATATGTGCAAGTAATATAAGGGTTAATGATGCTAAGAAGTTAAATAAAGTCATAGTTGATATAAGTTAATGAGAGGATTTGTGTAGTGAAAGTAAGGTAGTATGTCGGAGATGTGTGTGGTGGTGTTAGCAGATGACAGTGTATAAGCTTAACTATTAGGTAATAGAAGGAACAATAGGGAGTGTGAGTATTAGCAGTTAGTTTGCATAAGTATGTAGGTACAGGTCTTTGAAAGAGGTAGTTGAAGGTGTTGTGCAGCTCGCTTTGTGGTTTCCTAGTGTTGTGCAGTATATGTTTGAGGAGGTAGCTGGGAGTGTCTGATAGGTGTGTAATCGCTGGTGAGTGTTGATTTGCATGGATGGAGTGGTGGGTGGGAATGGTGGTAGGGTAGGGGAGTGGAGAGACCCAGAGCATAGTGGGTAGAACCAGGTTCCGAGATGAGCAAAGGTAAGAAAATTAAACTATCAGTGAGTAAAAAAAAAGGAGAATATTTTCCGTGTTCTTGTTTTAACAGTAACTGTTATGTGAGGGAGATCAGCAAGGAAATATAAATCATGCTTACTCAATGGTAGTTTCCAATAAGAATGAAAGCCATGGGGCAGACTGTGACAGCGTAGTGTTTAAACCAACACTTTCTAACAATTGCTGCTTTCTGGCTAGATACTGAAAACAGGGGGAGTAGCGAGTTAAACATAGTGGCAAGGGTCAGGGGAGGAAGAGGGACCACAGAGACTGGCAGTGGGAGTTTAGTGACAATAGCCCCAATGCGTGTGCACATACTACAAGCTTTTGGAATTAGACTGATAATGTCACAAGGTTTTAACATAAACAATAGGTTGAAATTTATTACAAAGTAGGTAAGAGTTGATGCTTTGTGATGCCAGCAACCTAATTTATTGGTTTGTACTCAGTTGTTTGCTGGTTTGTTCCATGCTTGCTTGGGTGGAGATATCTTAATGTAGCTGCCGGATTGAGGGTACTGGAACAGTTCTGATAGTTGCAAGTTGCAGGATACTAAGAAACAAAAGGGAAGAAGTTAGGTTATGGGATGGTATACTGACTGTTGAGGGTTAGCACAGACCATATATTAAAGACATCATTAAAAGAGAGCATTAAGGCAGGATGGAAAGCAAAAAGATCATGATATGAAAAAGGAAGAGGACGGGGAGCTAAATATTAGCTGCAGCATATTAGAGAAAGTTATGGTGAGGGAGGCAGCTTAATGTTAAGGTTAAGGGGGTGATGGACTGAACAAATATTAAAAGTTTTTACTCTCTCTTCATACTGCACTGCCACCACTTTCAGCATGCACACACTTTTTCTATTTGCAGTTGTCCCCCTCCAGTTCCCATTGTCTTCAGATCACTTCATTGCTTGTGCCATTTACCTCAGTCCCTGTGTTGCATCTGACACTTTACTCACCCTTTTTTTTTACTTTTCCAGCATGCCCATTCCACTGTTATGTTGCTTATTTCCTCTGCTTTTTCCCTGTGGCCAAGTGCCACTCCTCTCCTACTTCCATCCTTGTGACACTGGTCCTATGCATCTTTGTCTCTGTCTCCACTTAATCAATTGTCACTGCTCTCTGCACCTGTCCTTGGCTTCCTTTTCTCCCATCCTATCTTTCATGGCTGAATTTCCCATTTACTCACTTTATCTAACTGCATGCCACATGAAGTGCTCATGCTCCTGTTATAACCAGTGCTCATGTCTTCTTGCTTTCTCCACTTCACCTCCTTACCTCTTCCCATCCATTCCAATTTCCTACTACCTCCTCTTCAATCCCCTTTTGCCATCTTTCACCATATTAGCAAGTCTACTAACATTTCTAGTTCCCTCATCCTCTTCTAAAGCTACACTATTGTACTAGATCTCTACATTCCTCAGTCATCCCACAGCTCAATAAGCTGAACAGATGCCCCACACACTGAGCATTTCATCTATCTCTCTTTCATACTTTTTACACAACCTGTCCCATTTCTTTCATGGTGCTCCATTTCTGAGTGCATTACTTTTCTTTCTTAAAACATTTTTATTTGCACTAGTATATTTTTTAAATCATCAAGCTAGGCCTAAAATATTTATCTCAATGTGACATGTTAAGCAAATTCCAATCAAGTGATAAATAAGTGGATAATTATTACTTAATTTACTTACTCAGGGTAAATAACAGTGAATTATCAGCAGTGCATTTCAGACATTACATCACAGAATTATAAAGACGCAATATGCTCACTGTATATCACTACTACACTATACCCAATACAATAAGAAAATGACAGGCTTAAGATATAAAATGGCTTGATGTAGTCATAGTGTATGCAAGTTATTCACTAACAAAAAAAAAACATTCAAGCACTTTGGCTAAACCTATAGCAGTAAAAATTAACAACATAAACAGAATAATCAATTAAAAAATAGCCAAAGAAAAAAACTACAAAAAAATTAAACCAGCTATACTTGAAGTAGTGAATACTGTAACCGAGAAAAAGAACAGGAAGTGTGATCTTTAGAAAAGTGTAAGAATAAATTACAATGAAAAAAAGAGAAACTGTGGGAACAATATATGCAGAAAAATGTTTTGGAGGAGGAATGAGGCTTAAGAGAAATCAGCACTTGAATAATTTATGGAATGTTGCTTCGACTGCACATCACATGTATTGTTATATAGCCTATAATGTTTGTAAATGTGAACATATTAATAAGCTTTGATTCTTTTATATAAATGTAAGTTTGCCTATGTCACAAGTGATACTTCAATAAAGGTGTTTAAAAAAGAAAAATCTGAAATGATTTAAAAAGTGAGATACTGAAAAATTAAATATTCCCACTTACATTCTGTCTGTGCCCACTTTTAAATATATAGTTCTTCAAAAAATATTTACATTACATAAAAGATGATGCTTTCAAAGAAGTAATACTCATAGTATGGGCATAATATGAAAATACATGATTTTAAACATTTTACTCTTTTTTTTTTTTTCTGTAAATGATTTTAGTGCCCTAGATTTGTTTCAGCTGTTTCTCGAAGCTATGTCAGTTCACTTAATTCTGTTGAAATACCTCACATAGACATAACTGCATTAAGCCTCTTAGAAGTTTAAATTTAAATAAAATATGATTGGTTTTAGCAAATGTAAAAGGAAAGATAGATACATAAATCACCCTATTTTACAAATTCATAAGATTACTCCTTACTTAAGCAGTTGTCAAAGGTTTAATGAATATGTTAAAAATGCTATGCCTTGTACAGTTTACAATGAAAGACCATAAGCATAAATATGCTTTATTTTTCATTATGTTTTACACTAACTGTAAGTAAGTAAATCTACAAAGCTTACAGCTCTGTCACTGAATAATGAAAGATTCTGTAGGATGAGTTTCAAGCCAGTAGCTGTAAACAGTAGTAAATCAAGAAACAAACTGAAATCCACTAAATTCTTTAAAAGTAATCGATTCCGAAGTTGAAGTACAAACTTAAAGATTGAAACTAATGTGCCATAGAAAATGGGCTTATAAAACAACGTTCCATTATTGGACACAGTTCAAAAGCAGTGAATTAATGTTTATGGGCAGTTTGCTTAAAAAAAGAGTGAATACTTAAGGCACTAAATCCATGCTCCACATAAAAATTGAAAAGTTATAAATGCCAGCTATTTCCTCTTTCTTGTTGAAAAAACAAATCGCAATCATTCAGTAATCCAGTCAAGAAAGTATAGTATAGTAACTATTATTTCAAACTTCCGGTCTGTCTCCTTTCCACACATAACAAATCAGCATTTTGTGCTGCCTACAACACTCATACCCATTCTAACTCTGGCTGCTGTGAACACTGAAAACATCTAAAACTTGCAGGTATACCAGTAAATAGTCCTTTTTACCACAAGTGCCAGTTTTTTTTTTTTATAGTAGGACATAAACCACTGAGTGGAAACAAACAAGTTATATAACTATTTCGGTAAAATGACTAACTTCTCAGAAAGGTATATAAAAAGGCAAGAGAGAGTGTGAAGGGTGCAGACATTACCCCACACTCAGATGTAAAATAAAAGTCTAAAGGCTAAGCCCTTTACAGTCCCTGGGAGTGTGGCAACATCTGTACCATACACAATCTCAAGAACCTTACTGCTCTTATGGAATGGGTATCCATGCTTAAGCAGTTTGAATTGTACTTTTAAGTAGTTTATGCATGACAATATGCTTTGTAGCATATTTTAATGTACAGCAGTTCTTCTGCCCATTTTGACTAAATGTAGTACAGGGATATAACTTTTTCCAATGTGTGGAATTTGGGATGAAGTTTTCAGGGCAGTCCATTTAAATGACATTTCTGTCAAACTGGTGTGCACTATTACATAGGGTAAGTTATAAACAGGCACTTCCACACCACAAATGACTTCTGTTAGGTGAACAAGTCGTGACGATGGGTTACATATTAGTAGCACAGTGCTTCAGAAATATGTATATTCTTTCCCAGGTGAAACATCCTCAAAAATATTCACAAGAATAATCTTAATAATAGCAACTATAAGGGCTAAAAGATATATGCAAGCAGTACTTGTCTTCACAGCCCCATTATTTCTCCTTAAGTTGATTTAGCTGATGATATGCTTGTTATCTTTATGTAATTAGGTTTTATAGTAACTGCGTGTGCGTTATGTATTTTAATATTCACTTATATTCATGCAGTTTTATTTCTGTGTATTTTCAAATGCACCTCTTTAGTCAAACATTGTCTGGCTGAGTCTTTTTACCTCATTTGTGCAGGTGTGTAATTTGACTCCTGAATGAGAGCTGCTGTTTTATTTTCCTGTGGGGACTGTTATTTGCTTCTTGTGTCTTCTGCACTGATTCATTTTACGTTTGTGTGGTTGATGTTTTCACTTACATCAGGAGTTTTATATCTATATATATATATATATATATATATATATATATATATATATATATATATATATATATATAGAGAGAGAGAGAGAGAGATTCATACATACATATAGACATAACTACATATAGTTATATTCCTGATGATGTACTATAATTAAGTTTGCTTTTTAGTGATTGTATTACTGTAAAGGGTGTTTAGTTTCTATCACAAACCAGATTCCTGTTTGTTCTCTTTCATCGTATTATTAGTTTTAATGCAGACTTAGTAATGTATGTCATTTGTTTTTGTTTTTACATTTACAAATTTTTTTCTGGCGTATTTCTATGTTTCATATCTATTTATTGCTAAATGACTTTTCATGATGTTGGCACCTTACTGGATTTTGAAATCTTGAGGTATTAGCAATCTATTAGTAGAGGTGATGTCTAGGTGGTTTGCACTAACACTCTCGATAAAGATAGCACATCTCATGTAAAGGCAGCTAGCAATCTGACTGGTCAGATTTCTTTAGCCATTTTGTAAATCCTAATAGTGGCACTGACAAACTGGAAGCCACCTGCTGTTTTTTTGGCATGGCTTCAAGTTTCATAGTACCACTTCTCCATTCTACAACTGACTGAATAATGAAATACAAAATCAGTTTATACCATGGTTACCTGAACTGACTGCATATCTTGCCTTTTTTCCACTGACAATATCCATAGGCACATGCTTGAGACTGGTAAATAATGTAGTGTTTTTAACCATAAAAGGATGAGAGTAAAAAAATCCAAGAAATAACTACTGAGCTTTAGTCAACAGTCAAGTCAACCTGAACAAAATAAAATATACTACATAAATTATTTGTGCAGTAATTACATCCAGATGGGAAAAGTAGGCTTTCGGATAAATTAGTGCAGTTAGTCACTGCCAGGGCTGTCTCTGCTTTAGCTCCTTTGATTGAAATATAAATTCAGTCAATGCATTTATATTTACAAGGATTATAACAAAAGATGTCCTTACACAAAATATTGTTTGCACTGTGTGCACACCAACCTATTTAATGTGCTTTAAACCTACCCAGACAGGGTTAAGGTATTTGAATAACTCAGAGTATAACCACTAATCCAGAATACAACAACCTCAGAGTTAATAGGTTCATAGGTTTATAGGTAGGTACTAGGCTATTGGCCCTAGGGCCTATAGAAGCCTAGCCAAAAATGTACCCTGGCTTTCGCCACCCAAGAAAATTATTTTCCTGTGCCCCTGTCAAGCAGAACCACAGAAGTGATCCCCGGGGTGAATTTCCTATTACCCATCCAATCATCAAGATTTTTCTTGAAGAGTGATAATGAGGAGCTCTGTTTGACATAGATAGGTAGACTGTTCTAGAGTATGGGAAGTCTATGGGACAGGAATCTATCCCTCCAGCATATTCTGTTTATTGTGGTGACAAGGTTTAGGTCCCTAGAGCGTGTAGCTCGGAGGGATTGGGATTTCTTTAAGTGGAGCATGTCCAACAGCTCTGGGTTTGACATAGCTTTGTATGTTAGGCAGAGATCACCTCTGAGTAGGTGATATGCGACGGAGTAAAGCTGGAGTTTTTTGAGAAGGTCTGCGTAAGGCATCTGTTTGAGGCCAGTAATCCTCTTTGTGAGGTATTTTTGCGGCCTTTCCAGTTGCTGTAGATGTCTTGTGAGGTACATACCAAAAGGGGCATTGTACTCTATAATAGGTCTAATGAGTGATGAGTAGAGGGGAACAATGACCTCTTTTTTTCTGGATGAGAAACCTTTTGTGATGAGGTGTGCCACGTAGAAGGATTTCCTGACCACTTTGGCGATGTGATTATCAAAG
Source organism: Protopterus annectens (assembly GCF_019279795.1). NCBI lineage: Eukaryota > Metazoa > Chordata > Ceratodontiformes > Protopteridae > Protopterus > Protopterus annectens. The sequence continues at coordinate 844,287,440 of NC_056748.1, read as the reverse complement.
GAGAGACTACTGTCCACCTGTGTCCCAAGGTCTCTTATCACACGTTCGGTGTTAAGTAGACTACCGCCTATGTGGTAGTTCATGGGTACAGAATTTTTACCAAAGGGGATGACAATGCACTTTTTGGCATTGAGCTTGAGACCATGTCTTTGACACCAGGCATCTGTCTCAGTGAGGCCCTTTTGTAGGATGTCTACATCATTAGGAGTTTCAATTATGGCTCCTAGTTTGCAGTCATCTGCGAATTTAGTTGGCCAAAGACCTTCTGTGTTAGCCTGTACTTCAGAGAAGTAGATACCAAACAGGAGAGGACCCAGGACTGAACCCTGTGGTACTCCACTTGTCACTGGTCTGAAGTCTGATTTGGAGTCTGCTACTTTCACAGTGTGGGTTCTTTCAGTAAGCCAGTTGGCAACCCATCTTGTGACATAGGGATTTATGCCTAGTTTAGTGAGTTTATCTATAATTCCAGAGTGGGGGATGGTGTTGAACGCCTTGGCGAGATCTAGATAGGCTGTGTGAACCACCTTACCCTCATCCATGGCCTTGGTGACTACTTCAAAGAAGTCTATCAGGTTTAGGAGACATGATCTTCCTTTTACAAACCCAAACTGTGTGGGGTCCAGGGTTTGGAGATCTCCAATGTCTTTGTTTATGAGTTCCATGATGATACGTTCCATGGCCTTGCAGACGAGGCTCATCAGGCTAATGGGGCGGTAGTTCCCGGGGTCTGTTGAGGCCCCCCCCCCTTTGTGGAGTGGGATAACTGTCACAGTGCGCCATTCAATGGGCACAAAGCTTGAGGTGAGGCTATGATTGAACATGGTACTTAGGTGGGGTGCCAGTTCATTCTGTAGTTCATGTAGAAGGCAGCCTGGGATGTTGCCAAGTTCCATGGATGCTGTGTTCTTGGCTTTGGAGAATGAAGTTTTTACCTGTGCAGCCGTGATTACAGGAACTTTGCATTCTTCCAGTATAAAGATGGGCCCTTTAGGGGGTGAGAGGGGGGTAAAGTTAGCACTGAACCTATCTGCCAGGATGTTGGCAATATCAGTTGGTTCTGTATATTTAGTGTCATTGTGCTGTAACTCAGAGCAGATCTGAGTGTTGCCATTGAGATTTTTAACATAGCTATAGAATGCTTTGTGGTTGTCTTTAGAATCAGTGGCAATTTTGTTTTCATAACTAGCTTTGGAGGATTTTATGAGGGATCTCAGCTTCTTACTGAGGCTGACCAGGGAGTTCCTCCAATCGTGGGATTTTACTCTTTTTTGCAACAGTTTCTTTCTTCTGTTGTAGAGTTTGTTTATGGCAGAAGACCACCAGATTGGCTTCCTTTTTTTGGAGGATAGCATCTTGGTTCTGTTAGGGATAGCACGATCCATGCACTCGTGTAAGTGCTTATAAAGTGCATTTGTGTAGGATTCAGCAGTTGTACCTCTATTGTCCATCTACATGGGTGTCATGAAGTTTGCCACTTCTGTCTTAAGAAGCGTGAAGTTGGCTTTGGAGAAATTTTTTACGGTTGTTTTCCTAATGGGGGTGGGAGCGGGATGTGGATGTCTAGGGTGATTAGCTTGTGGTCAGATCTGACCAACGAGGAGCTGACCTCTAGTGTGGAACACCAGTCACCCATGTTGGTGATGACCAGGTCTAAGATATTGCTGCCTCTGGTGGGGGTGTAGATAAGTTGATCCAAAGCATTGGAATTGATGATTTCCAGAAAATGTTGAGCAAAAGAGTTGGTACATGAGTAGTTTTCCCAGTTAATGGTAGGGTAGTTGGAATCACAATGTGCCACTTTGTAGGGAAGTGGCAAGTGGGACACAGTATTCCACATTGTAAGCACAGTGGGTCTTGACCTCCTCCAAAAGTGCTTTAATAGTAGAACAGCAAGTTTTTAGTTTGCTGTTTTGGTGTTGGAATCGTGCTTTATTAGTGGTTCTCACAATATAAGGTCACGCCTTTGTAAAAAGAAATAATATGCAATAAATGTCAACAAAGCATGACTATAACCAAAGCAGTGTGATGGGTCTATTTAATAATGCCATGGTGAAGCTCCATCATGACCAGCCAAGGAAATGCAATTCAGCATTGGCCTGACCCTACAGCACTCCCGGATTGGCTTCTTCAAATGTCCATATCACTGGATGATAACTGGTCATCTAAGGGGCAGTCAGGACTTTCTCTCTCCACACTGTGGAGCCAGGGAGGCTAATATCATTGTGAATATCAGTTTGAATATCAATAATTGAGCCAAAGAAAATAAAATACCATTTAATTCTACAAAAAACAGCCAAATAATGCATTTGAGCATGCTAACTTGTAATTCAGTTGTCATCTGATTGCTGAGTCATTAAACAGTGTGTGATGAATCATTTCCTAATTTAGGAATACTGACTGATCAGCAGCTGAATTACAAAAATCAATCATAGACTATAACATAAGTAAATAAGATAATACGCCTTTTTTCACTCTGGGTATCAGAAACATTTAGGAATACTGACTAATCAGCAGCTGAATTACAAAAATCAGTCATAGACTATAACATAAGTAAATAAGATAATACGCTTTTTTTCACTGTGGGTATCAGAAACATTTAGGAATAATGACTGATCAGCAGCTGAATTACAAAAATCAATCATAGACTATAACATAAGTAAATAAGATAATATGCTTTTTTTCACTGTGGGTATCAGAAACATTTAAGAATACTGACTGATCAGCAGCTGAATTACAAAAATCAATCATAGACTATAACATAAGTAAATAATATAATATCCTTTTTTTCACTGTGGGTATCAGAAACATTTAGGAATACTGACTGATCAGCAGCTGAATTACAAAAATCAATCATAGACTATAACATAAGTAAATAATATAATACGCTTTTTTTCACTGTGGGTATCAGAAACATTTAGGAATACTGACTGATCAGCAGCTGAATTACAAAAATCAATCATAGACTATAACATAAGTAAATAAGATAATACGCTTTTTTTCACTGCGGGTATCAGAAACATTTAGGAATACTGACTGATCAGCAGCTGAATTACAAAAATCAATCATAGACTATAACATAAGTAAATAAGATAATATCCTTTTTTTCACTGTGGGTATCAGAAACATTTAGGAATACTGACTGATCAGCAGCTGAATTACAAAAATCAGTCATAGACTATAACATAAGCAAATAAGATAATACACTTTTTTCACTGTGGGTATCAGAAACATTTAGGAATACTGACTGATCAGCAGCTGAATTACAAAAATCAATCATAAACTATAACATAAGTAAATAATATAATACGCTTTTTTCACTGTGGGTATCAGAAACATTTAGGAATACTGACTGATCAGCAGCTGAATTACAAAAATCAATCATAGACTATAACATAAGTAAATAAGATAATACGCTTTTTTCAGTGCGGGTATCAGAAACATTTAGGAATACTGACTGATCAGCAGCTGAATTACAAAAATCAATATTAGACTATAACATAAGTAAATAAGATAATACGCTTTTTTCACTGTATCAGAAACATTTAGGAATACTGACTGATCAGCAGCTGAATTACAAAAATCAATCATAGACTATAACATAAGTAAATAATATAATACTCTTTTCTTCACTGTGGGTATCAGAAACATTTAGGAATACTGACTGATCAGCAGCTGAATTACAAAAATCAATCATAGAATATAACATAAGTAAATAAGATTTTTTCACTGTGGGTATCAGAAACATTTAGGAATACTGACTGATCAGCAGCTGAATTACAAAAATCAATCATAGACTATAACATAAGTAAAAAATATAATTTTTTCACTGTGGGTATCAGAAACATTTAGGAATACTGACTGATCAGCAGCTGAATTACAAAATCAATCATAGACTATAACATAAGTAAATAAGATAATCGCCTTTTTTCACTCTGGGTATCAGAAACATTTAGGAATACTGACTGATCAGCAGCTGAATTACAAAAATCAGTCATAGACTATAACATAAGTAAATAAGATAATACGCTTTTTTTCACTGTGGGTATCAGAAACATTTAGGAATAATGACTGATCAGCAGCTGAATTACAAAAATCAATCATAGACTATAACATAAGTAAATAAGATAATATGCTTTTTTTCACTGTGGGTATCAGAAACATTTAAGAATACTGACTGATCAGCAGCTGAATTACAAAAATCAATCATAGACTATAACATAAGTAAATAATATAATATCCTTTTTTTCACTGTGGGTATCAGAAACATTTAGGAATACTGACTGATCAGCAGCTGAATTACAAAAATCAATCATAGACTATAACATAAGTAAATAATATAATTAATTTTTCACTGTGGGTATCAGAAACATTTAGGAATACTGACTGATCAGCAGCTGAATTACAAAAATCAATCATAGACTATAACATAAGTAAATAAGATAATATGCTTTTTTTCACTGTGGGTATCAGAAACATTTAGGAATACTGACTGATCAGCAGCTGAATTACAAAAATCAATCATAGACTATAACATAAGTAAATAAGATAATATCCTTTTTTTCACTGTGGGTATCAGAAACATTTAGGAATACTGACTGATCAGCAGCTGAATTACAAAAATCAGTCATAGACTATAACATAAGCAAATAAGATAATACACTTTTTTCACTGTGGGTATCAGAAACATTTAGGAATACTGACTGATCAGCAGCTGAATTACAAAAATCAATCATAAACTATAACATAAGTAAATAATATAATACGCTTTTTTCACTGTGGGTATCAGAAACATTTAGGAATACTGACTGATCAGCAGCCGAATTACAAAAATCAATCATAGACTATAACATAAGTAAATAAGATAATACGCTTTTTTCAGTGCGGGTATCAGAAACATTTAGGAATACTGACTGATCAGCAGCTGAATTACAAAAATCAATATTAGACTATAACATAAGTAAATAAGATAATACGCTTTTTTCACTGCGGGTATCAGAAACATTTAGGAATACTGACTGATCAGCAGCTGAATTACAAAAATCAATCATAGACTATAACATAAGTAAATAATATAATACTCTTTTCTTCACTGTGGGTATCAGAAACATTTAGGAATACTGACTGATCAGCAGCTGAATTACAAAAATCAATCATAGAATATAACATAAGTAAATAAGATAATACGCTTTTTTTCACTGTGGGTATCAGAAACATTTAGGAATACTGACTGATCAGCAGCTGAATTACAAAAATCAATCATAGACTATAACATAAGTAAAAAATATAATACGCTTTTTTTCACTGTGGGTATCAGAAACATTTAGGAATACTGACTGATCAGCAGCTGAATTACAAAAATCAATCATAGACTATAACATAAGTAAATAAGATAATACGCTTTTTTTCACTGTGGGTATGAGAAACATTTAGGAATACTGACTGATCAGCAGCTGAATTACAAAAATCAATCATAGACTATAACATAAGTAAATAAGATAATACACTTTTTTTCACTGTGGGTATCAGAAACATTTAGGAATACTGACTGATCAGCAGCTGAATTACAAAAATCAATCATAGACTATAACATAAGTAAATAAGATAATACGCTTTTTTTTCACAGTGGGTATCAGAAACTCCAACATTTTCTTGCCAGTTTGCTCTGAATAGATCTTTAATCACCCTCTTCAGGCCTTTCATTAAATGTCTGGAAAGAATATGAAGAAACTTTAAAAAAAGAATTTCTTGGCAAAGAAGTCTCCTTTGCAACACTTATACATCCATTCTACATCTGTGTGGGTTTTCAGCAGGTGATCTGGTTTTCTACAGCATTCTAAAGCTATGTCACTGGTGATGTGCTGATCGTCCAAAATTGCCCTTCGGTGTATGTGCTGTATAATGCTGAAGGAGTATTTGAATCCTGTAATCGTCTAGCACCATATTTAGGATTCGTTGCTCTTCATTATACCCACTGGGTCATACATCTCAACCTCTTAGCACAAGAAATCTGGACAAAGCCAAAAATAATGGTGGGACAAAGACCTACAAATATGGACACGTTAAATGTGGCCCTTATAAACTTTGAAAGTTGATAGAATAAAAAAATTGTGTTACCTTGTATTTTCTGATTGTATGTTATTATTTAGTGAATTCAATCCTCACTGATTTGCGAGAAAGCCAGACATTTTATGAGGAATGATCCAAAAATATGAGATAGAAATCTGGACATTCTGTGAAAATCTGGACAGTTGAAAGTTATATAGTAAGTGCAATGAGCTATGAACTAGATTAGGTGGATAACTGAAATGGATGAGTGACTTCAGGTCCTTCAGTGTATCCAAATGTTTAAAGATGAAAACTCCTGAACATATAATCTTTGAGGTGATATCTCTATCACAAATCAATTGTAGGTACCTTACCACTGGCCCATCACCTAAATTCACCTCATATTCTACATTACCCTTGTCACTATGATTTTTTATGTTAGCTTCTTACTGTCAAATGTTTCTTATAAAAACTTGATAAGTTGTGTATTCCATGGATGACTTACCCATAATCACTTACTGCAATGTTTTTTCTTGCTATTTTATTTCCCTTGTCCTCAGTATTGTAATTACTGTGTGTATATGTTTCCATTTCTGCAACTATACTTGTGCCTGCAAATGGTCAATTGTGATGATAGCACACTGAGTAAAAAAAAATATGTGTTTGTGTGTGTGTGTGTGTGTGTGTGTGTGTGTGTGTATATACATACATATATATATATATATATATATATATATATATATATATATATATATATATATATATATATATATATATATATATATATATATATATATATATATATATATATATATATATATATAGGAGCACTACAGAATCCTGAAAGCCCAAAATCCTGAAGGCCAAAATCCTGAGACCAAAATCTCGAAAGTTCAAAATACTGAAAACACAGGATACCAACACTTACTATATTCCATCACAAGTACATAGAGAAACGAATAAAACACAAACCATATTACTCGTCTTCAAGTATAAGCAGGGGGGGCAATACCCTCTCTGCAACCTCCATGTGGGGGGCTGTACCCCCCACACCCCTTGCTACTTAAATATATCAACTCAGAGATTGCACTTAGTGTAGTGAAGTGCAATCTCAGAGTTGATATAATTAAGTAGCAGGGGGTGTGGGGGGCGCAGCCCCCCACATGGGGAGTGCAGCAGGGCTTGCCCCCTGAGTATAATTGAAGGGTAATATGTTTCTGTATGTACTTGTGCTGGAATATAGTAAGTGTTGGTATCGTGTGTGTTTTCAGGATTTTGAGTTTTCAATATTTTGAGTTTTCAGTATTTTGAACTTTCAGGATTTTGGGCTTTCAGCATTCTGTAGTGCTCCTATATATATATATATATATATATATATATATATATATATATATATATATATATATATATATATGTACAGAGAGAGAGAGAGAAAGAAAGAAAAATGTGGAAGCTTGGAGTTGGTCTTATTGTCTTATTTATTTCCCCTTCTTTGCTCAGAATTTAACTTCAAAAGAAGCTTTTAAAGATCAGATGTATGACCACAGAAAGGATAATAAATGATATTGAAAGATTTCTGGGCAGGTGACAACATTTTAATAGTTTACCAGTACTATATGCGTATATACATGTATAATGAATGCAAGAAGCATACAGTTCACAATTAGAAGAAATGTTGATAGTATCAGTTCCTTATGAAGGTATATCACTTCTATAATGGAGACATGAAGTTGGATATTATTAGAAGAAAAGCAGCCATGCTGTGGATTATGCAAACTGCCTGACAAACAAGTCTGCTTAGCAGTTCTTTAAAGACGTTTCAAGGGGACTTTGACACAACAGCAAGTATTTACTTGCAAAATTCAAGAAAAGCTGCAACAGTTTCAGAATGATTTATGTACTGGCTGTCTTCACTGACAGCATGTGGGTGAATGGGTTAGATCCTTACCGTCTGTTATGTAGAGATGACATGGCAGCTGTCAATACATAGTGAATTACTGCTGTTACAAGATTTATTAATATGTTCACACACAACACAGTGAAGCCCAATGCAGACAGTTCCCTTTCCCAATATCATGCAAATATTTTTCAGCAAGGCATGGGTAGTATCTTGGGAACTTATATGTTATGCCAATAGATGGTGCTGCATTAAAGAATAAAAGTTCAGATGTTACAGACTTACTGTTAGAACCATACCAAGCCACTTTAATCTTGTTCATTTAACAAGAGTCTTCCTGACTTATTTTCTATTGCTATTGGAACAGACACATAGTATAGACTTCATATTAAATGATTTTTAAAATGTGTCCTCCTATCCAGTATGTAAATCATGTAACTTGTTTTCTTTTCGAGCTGAGATTCCTTAAAATGAAAAGGATTTGTGAATGAAAAACAAGCTCATGGAAATAAAACTCGAATAAATTCAACAGAACCAAAAACCGCTGCTGAAAACATATCAGTAATAAGAAGATAACCGTAAAACCATTTGCAGTTGCATACAAGATTTGGAGGCAATCCCTGTGATGCATTACCTTCAGGTCAATGGTTCTGTATATCCTGAAACACTAGAAAATTGCAAAAATCTTTGAAAGTAAATTTAACACAAATTTTAGCAAACATATTCATGTTTCGTTACCACACCTCATGGATGACATGCTGAATATAACAGAGGATCCAACATATGTCGTCTTGTTGGTCAAAAACAACAGCTCCATGAATCTGAGCAGTATGTTATTAATTTATTTAATTAGTATCAAGCGATGTTTTTCGGATCCCACTGCACATCTTATTTAATACATGACTCTCTCCACAAAGATTGATGTTAGTACATGCCAGTAGGCTATGTGGTTCACATCAACAAAGATATAATACATAATAGCTAATCCTGAAAACTACCTAAGCAACATTATCTGTTCCATATGCCTGGATATGGAAAGGAAATGGATTAAACAGGTTCAGTAGGATATTGGTAATATACTACTCCAGGACATAAACCAGTATAGTTTTCAGAAGAGTAAAATCATGGTATTTAAATCTTGTTACCTTCAAGAAACACAGCAGTGCAAGATACATTTATGTCAATGCGTGTTATTTATTTCAATGTCACAAAGGAATCTAACAGTATCTCATAAATAGAAATCAAAGAAAAAAGTCTGTGATCACAGGGTTAACTCCTATGTGATCTGAAGGACTGTCAAATGGGTCTCCTCTAAAAGTAAAGTAGGACGACAGTTGTCAATTATCCAAACCACCCAAAGTAACCAGAGGAGTTAGAAATTTTTTTGTATTCAAGCATCTTTTTGGCATCTTCTTCTCTGATTCCAAACATTTCTGCATCACTCTGCATTTGATAACTGAAACATTGGCAAAACTGTCCTTTCTGTTTTCAGAGAATGGACTAGTATTCAATATAGGCAAACACACCATAATCACCTTGTGAAGCCAATAATTTCTGTCTGCTATTATACTGGGGAACCACTTAATCAGGAGACTGTTTGTGATGGCTTAGGTCAAATCTCTGATGGCCTAGGTCAAACGAGTGATGGCCTAGGTCAAGCAAGTGATGGCCTAGGTCAAATAAGTGATGACCTAGGTCAAACGAGTGATGGCCTAGGTCAAACAAGTGATGGCCTAAGTCAAATGAGTGATGGCCTAGGATAAACAAGTGATGGCCTAGGTCAAACAAGTGGTGACCTAGGTCAACTGAGTGATGGCCTAGATCAAACGAGTGATGGCCTAGGTCAGACGAGTGATGGCCTAGGTCAAATGAATGATGGCCTAGGATAAACAAGTGATGGCCTAGGATAAACAAGTGATGGCCTAGGTCAAACAAGTGATGGCCTAGGTCAAACGAGTGATGACCTAGGTCAAATGAGTGATGGCCTAGGTCAAATGAGTGATGGCCTAAGCCAAACAAGTGATGATCTAGGTCAAATGAGTGATGGCCTAGGTCAAATGAATGATGGCCTAGGATAAACAAGTGATGGCCTAGGTCAAACGAGTGATGGCCTAGGTCAAACAATTAATGGAAATCTCTCCTGTGATCAACAAGTGCCACACTAACAAGGAATGCCTTTACTGTGGCCCATATGCTATTCAGAGGGATATCTAGTCTCTCTGTACATGTCAGTGTTGTCCCTCCACACCATATTTGTTTGAGCAATCATTGATAGCAATGCTCCATCTGCATGCTCTTTATAAAACACATGCTTCAGCTACAGGCAGAACAAGCCTTTATTATGAAGATCCCTGGTGGACTTTGAACCATGATTTGCTCACATTTTCTCACAGAATTGCATTTGATCTGTCTTGTATCACCCAAGGAAATGTGGCAGCAATACATCTCGGGTGTGCTAGAACTGAAAGAAAATGCTCAACCCCACAAAAAAAAAAAAAAAAAAAACAGCTTATAATTAGACTTTGATTAAGAAGCTCTTGTTGAGAAGCTCAGCACATGATGCAGGCAATGTTCACTGTGACACGTATGGACCAGTATGGATTTCCAGAGTAAATGAAATGTGTATAGTATGTGTGACTTATATAGCAGTTATGAAAAGCAGTTGTCCTACTAGAAAGGTGTAGGCCAAATAAATAGATTCAGGGACAGAGTCAGGTTCTGTGAGCAGCACAGATGTACCTCCCCTTTGTTACAGAGGCACAAAAGATCCCTCTGAAAATAGCAGTTGAGGCCCTCAGATCTACAACTTTGCTGAAGAAGAAAACATTTGCTTGAAATCACGTATGTTCAGTTTCATAATAATTATTTTCTTACTTAGAAAGACAGAAGCCAATACGTTTTTTCTGGTAAACCCTGATTTTTCCTGTTTTTTACATCCACTCACTCACCATCTTCCTTCCCAGGGAAGACCCTGTGTCCACTACATCAGTCCCTGGCCCTGAAATACCAGGAGCTGTACCACAAAACACGTCTGTGAAAGTTTTTACTGATAATATTGTCATTGGGAATAGCCTGTTTTCACTGCATTGGTTCATAAACCCAATATAGTAGGAGCTCTTTGAACATTTTCATTGAAAATACTTTCATTGTACAACAGCCTGTGGTCATTACATTGGACCCTGACTCTGAAATAGTAGCTGCTCTGCCACAAGGCATACCTCTAGAAAACTTTTCACTGACAATATTGCTATTGTGCAATACCCTGTAGTTACTACATTGGTTGCTGACCCTGAAATAGCAGGAGCTCTGCAACAAGGCACACCTTCTATGAAAGTTTCCATTGAGCATATTGTCACTATACAGTGTAAGCAAACTTAACATGAAGAGCCTTTCTGTATAGTAACTTTAATTAATCAAATATTTGCTCTTTCTGGGAATGTGGCTGTGACACTCCCCCAAATGAGTAATATTTGGGCTCTAAGGGCCACTTACTAAATTTGCCAGAGTATTTGACCCTTAACCAGTGCATTACACTGTATATACTAGTTGTATCCATAGCTCCTTGGTGTTTGCATTCAGTACATGAAAGAAAGCCTGTTGTACTTTGTGACTCCTTGTTAATTGTTCTGTACCAGCTATAAACTGATTGTTCTCTGTAATAACTGACCAGAGGATGGGAACACCCAAAATTCATTGAACAATCAAAAAAACTTCAGGAACTCGATAAATACATTGCTCAGTCTTGGAAAATCAACCCAACCTAGCCCAACTCCAAGCAATAACTCCCAAAGCACTGCTTCCTAATTTAACTCACATTTTATAAATACAGTAACCTCCCTCCTACTAAACAAAAATACTATAAATCCAGCAATCCCACTCCAATCACTAAAGCCACAACAGACTTTCACACTCACTCCAGTGCTAACAACTACAATCAAAAAATATGTGTGCACCCTTAAAACAACCACCACTGCCCCTGACCTACTAATCAGCTGAGCTCACAAACTATAGACTAATTGCCATGCCCTCGCCTTTTGCTAAATCTTGGAAAGATGCAGTCACTCTCATCTTGCTACATATATTACTTCTCATAACCTTTCTTCCTCACTGCATGGTTTCAGACCCAGTCACAGTACAACTACTGCCCTTCTAAGGTTTGGAGATATAATAAATCAAAATAAAAATTCTGATCTTCTAACCTCAGCCCTATTCCTGGATCCAACAAAGGCATTTGACACAGTCAATCATCAAATTCCCTAACTAAACTTTCTTCCTGTTGGTAAGCATCCTCCTCGGATAACTAGTTTCTTAGCTACTTGATAAAAGAAAAAAAGAGGCAAAAAAAGGAAACAAACTGGTTTTTGTATGTTAGCGCTTTCGTCAAGTTTAATAACTCAACTTCGCCCGACAAACAGAACAACCATTTCAGATACACTTAAATACCAAATACAAAATCACATGATCAAGGGTAAAGGTCATATGACCAAGCAATGTTAAACTTTTAAAGTGGCCACATTACTTTTCTGAGAAAAAATTTTTGAATGCATATAAACATACATTTAAAATACCATCCGCCCACTGAAAAACATTCAGCATCCTCATTTTTTAAAACATACACAAACAAAAATATGCAAATAATATAAAATTTATAAACTATTCAACGAGTCAAACTCTTCAATTTCAGCACACAGACTACAGAACACATCATTTAATCCTGGTTGATTACAGACGTGTTCTAATCTGCCAAATTAACTTGCGCTGCTCAAGTCTTAGGGTTTGTGAACCTCCCCTTTCATCATACTTAACTTGATCTATCACTCTGAATAAAAATGAGTGACCTGGCTGATTGATCACATGTTTAGCTAAAGCACTTTCCAACCCCCTTTTCTAATATTATATAGGTGTTCATAAACACGTTCTCTTAATTTACGGTCAGTCTTGCCTATGTAAAAACTAGGACAAGACTGGCACTGGGCGAAATAAACCACTCTACTGGAATTACAGTTGTACTTGCTCTTACAAGTATACTTTCTCCCTTTCAGTGTGCATGTATAACTTACATCCATATGCTTACAATAGGCACAGGCCTCACATTTAAACATACCTTCTTGCCTTGTCAGTCCCAAATTTTTAAATTCTAATAACCCTTTCAGGTTTTGAGCTCCTCTAAAAATAAATTTAGGGTTAGCATCTAGTTTATTCACTAATGACCCATCTGATACTATTACACTCCAATTCTTAATCAAGACCTGTTTAATGTTGCCAGCATCAATATTATAAGGGGTTATAAAAGTCAAGGGATAGTTTACTGTTTTACTTTGTTGGATATCACTCACTGTACCCCCATTTTCCATTATACATTGTCCACCCCCCAAGATAGCTTTGAAATAACCTATATTCCTATTCATTTGAACTTCATTCACCAATTCTTCAAGTAAGGGTGCTGGTAGCCTCTCTTTGAAAACATTTGGACTAACAAGTCACATTCAGTCATGAAATCAAAATTAGTAGTGCACATTCTGGCTGCCCTTATGAGCTGTCCCTTCACAAAAGATTTTTTCTGATACCAAGGGTGAGCACTAGTAAAATGCAAAAATGAGTTTGTATATGTCTCCTTTATATAGATCTTCACTTTATAACATCTATTCTGTCTATCCTTATTCAAGTCAACATCTAAAAATGCTATCCTCTCTGTATTGAATGTATGGGTAAATGTTAGAGATTCTGTTATTCTATTACAGTATTCAATGAATTCAACAAATAAATCATGTCCACCCTTAAATATAATCAAAATATCATCCAAAAATCTGGTGTAGTAAAAAATGTGCTTAATAAATGGGTTATTATTAAATACAAATTCGCTCCCCCAGTATGCCATAACCAACACAGTATGTCTGGGCCGGTTTTTCCCTCTTTCTCCACATCCCCAATAAGACTCCCCACTGGCACAGCTATAGAGTTGAGATCTCAGCTGAGTGGCCATACCAAGACCTCCAGTACCCTCTCTGTCCAACCAGTGCTTCGTGTCTCTGCCCAAGTAGCTGACACATACACTCTTCGAGATTTGATTTATATATATATACACACACACACTCACACACACACACACACACACACACACACACACACACACACACACACACACACACACACACACACACACACACACACACACACACCAAAAGGCCAGCACAGGTTTACTAGCTATGCCCTCTTTTGCCCAGACTATAAGGTAGTTCGGACTGCCACCAGCCACTACTTATCAGCTACTTTAAGGCCCTTAGCAAAGGGTGTCCAATCTTACTGTGTAATGTTACTATTAATCCAAATGGTAGTTTGGCCAAGAGCAAGGCTTTTAGGAGTAGCCCACAGTCTCACCAAATAGATAAGCAAGTATTCTAAGTGCTTAAATATATCTAGACAGACCAGCCCCAATTAAAAGGTTTAAATATATTTAATAATAAATAATAAAAAAACAAGAAAGCACTCAGTAAATAAATACCGTCACTTCAGAATTCAAAATCACAGGAAATGTTTAAAACAACATTGCAGGACACTCTCAAATAAATAAAGAAAGCATCTAAATTAAGCTCAGCTCTATTCCTGACTATATCTAAAATAAATTACTAAACCCTAGTTAATGTACTTACACAACAACAAGGCAGATGTGGTGAGTGGATATTCTTGTCAGGTCAAAGACAAAATACAAAATGCATAGTCTCTCAGAGAGTTCTTAAATTAATATCTCAAATATTGTTGCTGCGATACTTGCAGCATGACATCACTTCTTGACATATGACTATCACTGGTGAAAACCCCCCACTGCAGCTGGTAATATTTAACATCTCTCTGTGAAATTATCTAAACAAGGACTTATCTTAGATGTAAAGCAAATGGTGTAAGTTGTAAAATAATTTACATTCCTCCACATTTAAAGACAATAAAAAAATCTAGTTCTAGATATTATGTCTCCTGTTGCACTGAAAATAAAAGATAACATGTTTTTCTATGGCCCAGCAATAAAGTTTTGCAAGTTAATCTCCTGTGTTTCAGTCTCCTCTGTTAAAATATATATGTAAACAGTTACAATAGTGCATATACATTTCTGCTCAGTACTAAAATATCTCTTCAGCACACATTTGTGCAATATGACATACAGCTCTAATATATTTGTAACACAGGCATATAAATCGTGTTGATATTCACAAATGACACACAGCCACTTACAAACTTCCAGATAGCTGGGCTGGCAGTATCTCCTTCTGTCACACTTCTATATAAATCATATTAATATTCACAAATGACATAGTTATTTACAAAATTCCAGATAGCTGGGCTGGCAACATTTCCTTTTGTGACAGTTGTAGAGAGGGAAATGGGTTTTTATGTTCCACTATTGGGGAATCGTTCCAAGAATAGTTATGTGGTTAGTACTATCCCCAAAAGAAAAGAACAGAACCTATGTAAATACTGTAAACAGCTAGAAAAACAGCCACAATTCCCCAAAAAAAGATGGACAATGAAGCCAAGAGCGAACCAACAATTTATTAGAATCAGTGCAAAGCTTTCAGGTTAAGTAACCCTTATTCAGTGCAGTATAAAACTCATTAAAATCAAGTACATTTTTAAAATAGAAGACAAGACACAGCAAACCAATCAAATAAAAAGAGCAATTAGTGGCTAAAAATCCTTAAAGTCATATACACATCACATATTTAGACTAAAATAAGTAGATAAATATATCTAACAAGAGATAGTGTTTAAAACTAAAATATTTAAAACAGCATATAAATAAATAATGTTCAATTCTGTGTGCCTGTGCATTTACAGGACACAGCAAACCATTGCTGTGAGATGAACAAAGTCACCCAAATGCAGCTAATTAATAGAGGCAAAGAAAACTGACTAAACAAATCAAATAGCCCTCTAACCAGTCAAGCAGTTTCACTTAATGCCTTTCTGCTGAGATAGACCAATCCACCTTTTAGTCCCAGGCCTTCTTAATTTAAAACCATATTAGAGTTATCCCAAAGTAAATTCAAACAGGTAAATCACAAAAAAAAAAAAAAAAATAGCTAGAAATACACACTCTAAAATGACTACAATGCAAAGAAATCAGAAGCAAAGTGAATGACAGTCATGGTACTTTACAATGATAAAGAGTTGAAAAAGACAACAAATTAATTTGAAAATTTGTAAGGCATTGTGATTTGTTTTACTTGAGCTTCTCTGACACATATATTTCATGAACTTCTCACATCCAAACATTGTTGAACACGTTTCCTTATCAATGTGAGCATACCTCTTTTGTGGATATGTATATGCTGCTGACCAAAAAGACAAATGGTCTATTATTTTGGGTCTTCACAGCCCTCCTACCACTCTAACTTGATATATTAGTCCCATACTATTTCAGGGTGATGCTCTTCTAGATAGTTTATTAAGCATTACAAAACTCTCTTCCTGTTCATAACTCCGTTACCACTCTATATGTTGATCTAACTGCTTTATCAAAGTTATACTCACTGCATGGATATTAGATACAAATGATGAATGATACTACATCTTTGCTAAAGGCCTCTGTAACACTTGCCTTCTGGTTTTGGGATTTCAGTGTAACCATTTGTTTTACCTAATGTATTCCAAATAGAAACACTAAGCTGATAAACTGGATCTGTTCACCAGGATTATTTTGGGGGACAGCCACATAATGCTTTGCTACAGGCTCCCTTTTCCATGATAAACACCATACTCACAAGATGTATAAAGTATGAGTATAGGATCACTGCTTTTTCTGGTCCTCCATAAATGACCTTCTCATAACACATTTCTGTAGTGAACTACATAAAAAGATACTGTTGCTGCTGCAGCATAACTTTAGCATCAGGGTTCAGTATAGTTATTCATTGTTTCCTAGTAATTTCAGAAATCACAGAGATTTAGAGCTTACTCATGAAAACGCAACTATGACTTTCTGCAAATAAGGAGGGGTCTTGCATTTTAGTATCAAATGTCAACTTGAAGAACATGGATTTATTTCCTGGCTTTTTAAAGATACATGTGTATGTTGAGAACAGCGAAGTTAAATTCTTTTTGGTCTTTCGTGATCCACAACGTTTGCCTAACAAATAAAGTAGCATGATATTTAAGATGACATAGTAACAGATAGTGTTTTGTTTTACATCAAAATATTTGTCTTCTACTTCTGAATGACCCCTGGAAAGAATGTTTTCCTTCCAACACTCAATTAACCCGATCTTGTCATCCTTTGTATATTTTATACAAATCTTTTCCAAGTCTAAAATATTAATTTGCTAGTCCAATTACAAGCAATAAGCATAAGTGCAGAAAACTAAAACCAAAGTCCAAAGGTACACCAATGTAACGACGTGGACAATGACCCACCAGAGTTGGGAAAACCTATTTATTATCAAAAAATGACAGAGAAAGTTAAAGCGATGCGGCTTTTGTCCCACTAATAAACATCAGAACATCAATCTGACAAGCTATTCTAGTTTATATATAAAATACTTCACAATCACAGAATACTGTTGGGTGACAGGCCTTGTAGTAATTATTGACAATCTAAAAATCATAAACAAGTAATTAAATAGTTCAATGACTCACATCATATCAACCCCAATTAAATTTGAATACAATGTTAACCTATTGACTATAAAGTGATAAAATACAATGAACGTGATAAAGCTAAAGTAATCTTTTAAAAATACTTTAAACACATACTGAATAAATTGTGTCCACAAATATTTAACTAAACGCATCCGCTTAAAAATATTACTAAAATTCTATGTGACTTTGTATATCAATCTTTTAAATACACAATGTTTCACAGGAGCCATAACTAAAGTAACTAATCACAGTTTAACTGACCTTTGCTTTAAAACAGGTATGAGAGAAACAAACATTTATACCAGGAAAATGGTTGGCATCCAACTTAAGTTGCCAAATAAGCTCCCTGTGTTCAATTTTGTACTCCCAAGCACCACCCCTAAATTAGGGACAATTTTTTTCCAAAATAAATAAAAACTGTTTGAATGAACCACATTTTTAAGGAATGTTCAACAAGGAGGTGTTGACATTTCTCTTTGAAATGTCATAATAATACTTAAAAATGTGCTTCTTAAGTGCCCATTCAGTCTTTCCAACACAAAAGGCCAAACAGCCAGATCATACCACAAGACATACAACCCTTTTGATGTCACATCTGCATCTTTCAGGATATATGACAGTTTTTAGTGGATTCTCTAAAACAAAAAAAATGTTCTCATAAATATGTGTATACTGGTCACAGGTCCCACACTTTGTAATACTTTTATTTGCCCTATTGTATAAGTGGGCATGTCAATGTGTTTTAACCATACTGTTAATATTTTTAGCCTTTTTATAAACAAATAATAGTTCTTCCCCTACTACATTTTTTTAGTCTTTTGTCACCATGAAGAAAATTCCAATTTTTTTTGACAATATTTTAATCACCCTGGAACCAGAATTGTATTCTAAAACCAAGCATCTATAGAAATAAGGATACCTGTCCCTATTGTCAAGGGCATTTTCATCCTGGTATGTAGCAATCCCATCTTTGTAAACGTCTGCATATTTATTCAACTCTATCTGACTAAATGTTTCCTCTGATAAACCACTTGATAAGCCTAAACCCAACAAAGGAATATATTTCACTCCCCATCCAGCCATAATTTTATCACTGATCAGCCCAGCCAATGTGTAGGGCTATCCACTAGTGAGAAATATTTCCTAATTTCTTCCTTTCAGTATCGAACATGTACTTGTCAGAAATTATTCTGGCAAGTCTTACAAACTGACCCTTTGCCAGGCTTCTCTTTTGCGAGAATGGGTGATGTTACTAAAGTGCAAGTATGCATTTGAAAACATCAGTTTTCTATAAATACTTAAAGAAAAAACATCCAAACTTTTTTATAATTGTAGTATCTAAATAATTTATATACGTGTCATTTAGCTGGTGTGTAAACTTTAAAAAGAGTGCAGTGTTGTTGATATAAATGATGAACTCAATAGCTAAATGAGAACTTCATTTCCATAAAATAAATATATCATCCAGGAACCATAAATATAATTCCATGTAGGAGGAAAAAAATCAAACTGAAATACAAATTCCTTTTCCATGTAAGCACCTTTAAATCGACAAATACTGGGGGGGGGGGGGGGCTACACCCAATACTACCCCTTTGATTTGTTTGAAAATTTCACCTTTGAAAAATATAATTATTTCCTAGGATGATACTCAAAGTCCATAACAGATCTAACATTAAATGTTAGAAGGACTTCATAAAAAAAAATTTCAGCTGAAACCCTGAGGTATACTAGAAAAAAGTCAGCCACATCTGTCAAAAAACATAGATCATCCCATAATCCTGGTTTTAATCTCCCCAAAAAGTCCCATGAATCTTTGAGCACATGTGTGCTGAACTTTTACTGGCTTCATCAATTTGTCTACCATGACAGTGAAAGGATAAGTCTTAGACCCTTGCGCTGCCACAATGGGCCTAAAGGGGGGATCAATATATCTTTTGCACTTTAGGGGTGCCAAAAATTGCTGGAATAGTGGGAAATACATTTTTCAAAAAACTGTATTTGTCAAGGGTAGTTTGACCCTACATCAACCCATCTTCAAAATGTTGGTCAGTTTTATTATAGGCAACGTGCACTTCATTTTTTGATGCTACTAGAATTTTCACTATGTAAAATATTAAAAAATACCACTGATATAATCAATACTGACATATAGTACAACATCACTACCTCTGCCTGGTTTTATAATTCTTATGGAGTCGTCCTTCCTAAGAAAAAACAATATTCCTCTTTCTTCAAAGAAAAGGCTATGTGTTCTTGTAACCATCCTTTTTGAAACAAAATACCTCTTCACTTACACGGCCTGAACTGTAGGATTCATAGGTGGCATTGTGACACTTTCCTTTTCATTCAAATTGTTCCAGCCTAAATCAAAATAAGAAATATCTTGAAAATGGATAGCAAAATTCAGGTTCCTACTGTACAATTTAAATTCTGTAAGTGAATCCATAAGATCATATTTAGCCATGGGGATAAAAGTAAAACCCTTTTCAAAATGAGAAAAATAATCATCAGTAATAGTTAAGCCTCTGCAATTAAATATTTTGAAACCATTATGCTTATCTACCACACCGTTCTGTTCATACAAAGTCACTGCAATCAATTTGTTTGATGCCTGCTCCTGCTCCTGCTCCTTCCATGTCTTCATCCTCATCCTGTTTTGCTGGAACCTCTGCCCTGAAACCCATAAACTGTTTTGGGATACACATCTGTCTCTGCTCCTGCAGATGTGACTGTCTGGAAATCCTTTCCAAGTGCCAGACAGCGGGAAATTCTAAAGGGTCATTGGGGTCAAACAATCTCTCATAATTAGAATCCTGTCCTCTCAAGGTTGAATTGTGACTGAAACTAACTGTTGATCCCCTGTGATAATACCCTCTGTCATGAGTACAGTTATCCTTCCCGACCCTTTGAGGTTGTTGTTGTCCTTATGCCTAAAATTTAATGGGAATGCACTCCCAGATTTGTATTGCTTTTTTTCCTTCAATAATTTCTTATTTTTTCTATTTTTTTACCTTTTCACAGTTTTGATCTACTCTACTAAACACTCGGTCATAAGCATCTCTATACATACTAAATAAAAGGTCACTTCTAATTTGTGCATTCAGTTTTTTAACCTTTGAATGTAACCCATTACTCGTGTCATCATTATTTCGAATAATTAAATCAAGCAGTTCAAGTCCCTGTTTATTAAAGACGGCAAACAAATCCTGGTGAAACTTAGCTCCTGGCTTAGTACCATCTGAGGAATTTATAATACCTCAGCCCCTTTTGAACTATCTTAACCTTGATACATTCAGTAAGAAAGGAGTTATCCAACTGTAACCCTCACAATTTCAGTTAAACTGTGATTAATTACTGTAGTTATGGTTACTGTGAAACATCATGTATTTATAAGATTTTTATACAAAGCCACATAGAACTTCAGTAATATTTTTAAGTGCTTATGTTAATTAAATATTCATGGACATAATTTATTCATTGTGTATTTAAAGTATTTTTAAAAGACTGCTTCTTATGGAAGAGTATTACTTTATTTTTATCACATTAATTCTGTTTTATCTATTCTATTTTATCTATTTAAAGTCAATAGGTTGACATTGTATTCAAATTTAATTGGGGTTGATTTTGATGTGAGTCATTTAAATATTTAATAGTTGTTTGCGATCTTTAGATTATGTGAATTGTAAAGTATTTTATTTATAAACTAGAACTGCTTGCGAGATTGTTGTTCTGTTGAATTCCCATTTGTCCGTTAATGGGACAAACAGCACTATCACTTTAACTTGCTTTGCTGTTTTTCTGAATATGTTTTTTCTGCCACTGCCTGACTTTGGTGGTTTGTTGTCCACTTCCTTGCATTGGTGCACCTTTTGACTTTGATTGATTAATTTGATAGTAGCGAGACTTGACAGATTCTTTATGTCAATGTAAGCTTAAACCAAGTTATATTTATTTTCACATGTTATGTATAACACCATCTTTTATGCTTCCTGTATATTCAGCATGTTATTCAAGGGTTTCTCTCTAAACCATATCCATTTACATCCATGAAAAAAACAGGAACAAAACTCTTGTTCTCAAAGTGAAAGACAGAATGGCCACATCTGCCATGTATAGTATATCTTACATTAGAATATTTGTCCTATAACTAATAGTAATGACGTAGGGGCAGCTATAATGTAATTTCACTAGACACTGTGTAACTGCATTTAAAATACTGCAAGACAATAACATATTCTGATGTACTGGGAAATCCTAGGCAAGAAGTAACAGACTGTCGTTAACCAAATTTTGGTTTAGCCAGTGTGAAAAACTTCCCCTGTAATTCCTTGAGTGAAGTGCTCATGATTAAAATGCATCACAAATTAGAATGTACCTACTTGTATCCAAAATGGTCAAAACATAAACTACCCAAAACCAACCAAAAAAATATTTTTTAAAAGGACAAGGCCCTCTTGCAACATCACAGTCCCAAATTAACTCCAACACATACTGAGTTACAAAAAAAGCAGTATTAACTTCAAAACTTCCAAGTATATATTTTTTTCATTCTGCTGTTTCTCACTTTCAGTGTGAACCCACTCTGTACAACTGAAGGGAATTAGGAGGAAGAAATACTTGAGCATAGGACACCCAAGTAAATACAACCTAAGCAAAAGACAGGCAGTCAACACATCTCATGGGCTTGTATTATGAGGATTTAAGAGGAAAGTGCATTGGCCTCAATGCTGCAGTTGTTGTCAGATCAGTTCCCATTATGTAAACGTGAAGATGAGGCCAGAGAGTAAAATTATTGTACCTCATCTGACTGTGGTCAAAGTCAAGACAGAAGCATCAGCATGTCAAGACAGAATTTGTTTTCTTTTCACCATTGGCGCACAATCTCCATGCCAGTCAAGCAGTTGTTCATATGTTCATAGGTGAATACTAAGCTAAATTCCCTGAAGGGCCATTTTAAGCCTAGCCAGTAACCTGAAGTCAGAATCAAACCCCGTGCCCTGTTTGTTTATAAGATGAAGATCTTAACCATTATGTCAAACCCACCCCAGAATTGTGGAAGAAAACAGAATCATCTGACGCTGTCATCCTGATGTATTGCTTTTGTGATGCATTCTCCATTGACAAAAGCAAACAGAGATATACAGAGTAAGAAAGAGACAGACAGAAAGAATGAACGCAGAGTGATTAATATGTTCCCTGCAGTTCACATAATACCATAGCTAATGCCTAAAAGTGCATTTTTTTCTTTCTGTAAATGTGTTTTTCCAGTAGTCTCTATTGTATGGCATAAAATATGAAAAATCATCTTGGAATATTAAAATGTATCTTTGCATTTCATGGTTGAGTCCTCTAGAGTGTTTAGCCATGCAGAAACATGTGCCTCTGTTAAAAACTGATTTTATTTTGTAATGCACTGATTCAAACATGAAGTGGATTCAGTTTTGACAGACACAGATGGTAATACAGCCTTCAGCAATACATGTGTACTATGTTTGCTATAACTAGGAAGGGCGGCAGCTATCATAAGCCGCAAAGCAGGGCTAGGACATCACAACCTCAATAACTTAACTTTCTTATATCCTGCTGCAGTATATCACAATAGTGCTATTTTTAGCAGACAGAAGATAATAGCAGTTCATACAATGTCCTAAACCCTGCAGATGTGTATATGGACTTATTTATCCTCGGTCATGCAGTCTAAATGGAAACAGACTCTGATGGGAACATTTTTTTTTATTTTCCAGAACACCCAACAATTGTACAAAGCAAACTCGGAGAAGTTCCATTTTAATTGTGTTTCACAGAATCTACAGAAATTAGTTGACTTGTATGTCTCATTATTGGCACTGAACTTGTAAGTGACAGGTAATCACATGTATGTACTATGTAAAAGCACGTGTATGACTAAGTTACATTTTATCACACTGATGCCTTGGGATCACAAGTCATATTCCTTTGTATAGGTAACACGGGGAATACTGATGTAAACATTCATGTGTGACAATGCTGCATCTGAGGTACTCAACTTCACAAAAGGGGAGAAAAGCAGTTGATTTGAAATCAAAAACTGCTCGATCCAAGTTATCTGAAATTGCACAACCCTAGAATTGGAATAATTAAGTGCAGAGATACGAGTCTAACTCCCCAAATGTAGGGCACAGGACACCTTCCGGTGCAAAGCTAGATGTTTTTACTTTATGCAGTACGGTATTAGTTTCTGCTTATGCTGAGCTCATTTGATTTACATTGACTTAATATGTGTGAGCTGTGTGTTTTCAGATTTTGGTCTTTCAGCACTTTTTGGTTTCTGCTTGTTGGTTTTGACAATTTTTATTTCTGTTTTTTTTTTTTTTTTTTCTTTAGATCATGTTTGGTGAGTTTGACTTGTACCTCTGCACTTTCTCTCCCTACATTATATGCCATGTATTATCAAAAATCCTCTAAGCAATAATTTACTGAATTGCTGTGTGTTTTAAGTGTGTAATCCAATATATTAGAAAATGGTATAGTACCAATGTATATAAATGTATTCTGTGTTTCTTGAGTGTTCTTTTTTATTGTACCGAGGAGCTTCTCTCCTTGGGCCTCCACTGAAAATGGGCTGTGTTTGGCCCAGTGGACTTTCCCAGTTAACAAATTGCAAATAAATAAAATAAATAAATAAATCACTGTAGACACATTTCTTCACATAGTACGCCCATTTTGTACTAGTATATTAAAGGTGCCTAGAAAATGTGCTGATGTCTTATTGTTTGATATTTATTATGCATTTACCAGTCATTTCAGCAGTTCTATGAAAATAAAAGGTGGCAATATGCATTGGTTTGTTACTAGTTTGTTTATTTATTTATTCATTTGAATGTATTGACCAGAGTAGAGCTCTGATCTCATTGGGCCAGCTTCAAGACTCAGCCTAGAAGATTGCAAGATATCAACATAAAATTGTATGTTATCGTACAATGAACTAAAGAAAATTATATTAGAATAACTTCAAACAGTAATTGTAATGTAATTTAGTAACGCACTTGAAGGATTGTGCAAAACAGATTACAGCACCCATACATATACAAATACATTATGTACAAAAAAAAAAAAAAAACGGGCTGGTGTGAGTGTAAGCAGGATGGGTGGTATGTGTAAACTAGAGGTTGCAGGATGGAGGCTAGATTAGGTATTAAAAGAGACAAAGTAATAGTTTTCTGATATCTCAACATTATATGTGAGAATATGATATAAAAAGAGGTGAACAAAAGTATTATCTTACATGTCCTTATGTTTTCTCAAAAGGTAAGCTTTCAACTTAGTCCTGAATGATGAGTATAAAGTGATTTCTTAGAGATGAGAAGAGAAAGACCCATGTAGTTTTTAACAAAGGTAGAGAAGCAGTGCTTGGTATATTATAGTTTGATTACTGAAGTTTCAAGTAGAGGTCATTTGTGGTTCTGGCTTCTGAGGATATGGGAACGTATCACTGGTTTAGTTTAGCAGGTAAAAGATTAAGGGAATCAGAGCACAGGAGTTTAAATGCCAGAAAGGCCCGTGAGAGATAAGCCTCTATATCTGACAGGAAGCCATTTAGCCTTTTCTATAATTAGATAATGCTGTTCTTGGCTGAGTACAGAGTCATGAATTCAGATATTTTATTTGAAAAGAACTGTATAGCGTTGATCTTTTTTGATGCAACAACAATAAGTGCCAGACCATGATCCAGCTGTGATAGAAAGACCTCTTTACCTAAGGTAGATTTGGAAAAGTAAGATAAAGTGGGATAAATCTGCTGGCCAGAACAGAAGGTCATTTATTCTCTCCAGTTTTGTCGAGGTACATATTAAAAGTGAGTGATGAGTCTATCCATAATCATAGGTATCTAAAGCAATTGTCATTCTCATAGCAACAAAGGGACAATACTGTGCAAGAGATCACAGGGACTAAAAGGTATAGCCCTACCACATTTAAGTAGACATACTTTGCAAAGACTTATAAATAATTAAATTCATAAAATTAATGGTGCCCTCCCCTCAATTCAAACAAGGCCATACATGATAACCCCAGTGTGACCATTTGTCTACCCATTCCATCATCAAGACGAGCCTTAAATCCAGACAAAGTATACTTTCCTGCTTGACCTGTAGCGGTACAAAAGTAAGTATCATTGATAATTGTGATATATAACAAGTGGTGAGCTTAGCAAGTCTATGTTTGTTGCAAAGAGCATGCATTTGGTCAGTGAGCTGAGTTGATTTTTGTTAATAATTCAGGTATAGAGTGAGTTGAGACCAGCTTGTATTTGGTGAGGGTTTGAAGGAGTTGTAAGATTAGAACAGGACTTTATTATTTGCATGTAGCCAGACTGGGAGCTGATGTAAGTCATAAAGGAGCTTGCTGATAAAAATGTTAGCATCTTTGTTACCACTGTCTTCTGTGTTCATAGGTACTTACTAGATTATTGATGTGTGGGGATGTTAAATAGCTTAGTCAAACATCCCCAAGGTAATTTTTAGCCCTTTTATTTTGCATACGAATAACTGATATATGGGCAGGATAAAGATATGATGGGAAATATACATGTTTCCCTTCCCTTATCAGCAAGGGAAAGGGGTAAATATTATCCCTCACAAGCATGTTTGGCATTTTTACACAGCAAATAAGTTCTACCTTAGAGCCACAAGCATGTATTTTTGTTTAATAAAAAACACAGACATACATGTATATGTTCACACATACAAAAGAGCACATAAACTAAACCTTAGTTTGTTATTAAGATCTCTATAGATATTTATAAATGATTCAATAATATCTAGTACTGTGGTGCTATAAACATTTTTTTAACCTTTTTTCTTGAGAGATAGTTACAGATCTTCCCCTTACATTTTCTTTATCAAGTAACTTTCTTATGCTTGTCTAGAAAGTTAAATAAACCCAACACAGAAAATGCATTTATTTATTTTATTTATTTAACATTTGTTTACCAGGAAAGTCCGACTGGGTCAGGGATCCATTTACAGAGGAGGCCCAGGGAGAAAAGCTCCAGATGATACGTGAAAGTTAAGACATTTTACATAAACAAAACAACAACAAGTATTAAAGTACACAATTAAATGGGTAATTAATACAAGGACAAACAGGTAGATACAATAATAAAACAAGTACTAGATAAGCAATGCTAAATAGAAGTAATGGAATAGATTACAACATTTTTTCTATAACAAGTAGGATTGAGGTAAAGAGCGAGGGTGAGGCCGAGTGTTGGAAATTATAAGCAAACGTGTCTAGAAGGATTGGCGTAGGGAGGTGAAAGTTAAGGGTGTAGATATATACATATTTTATATATTATAGATATATAGATATTATAAATATTTTTTTTAGAATATAGGAAACATTGCAAAAGGGAAATCAGAAAAATGTTGATAGTATGCATCCCAGAGCTAACATTTTGTAATGAACTTACCATCTGACAAAAAACATGTAGCTCATAATAAAATGAAAAAACTTGGGGAGGTGCCAGTTGTATATATTACCTCATAAACACAAACAAAACTGGAAAAAGTTATATAGGCAAAGGGAGGCCCAAACTGCTCCCAACACTTGTGAAGCATGTACATCTGAACCAAATAGAGTTTTTAACTGAAGTCTGTTACCTGACCTCTCCTACTACAACCTATGCCCCCCTATATTTTGAGTCTCAGTTTGTGAAGCATCGCTTAGACAAAAATAAACTTGTTAAGCTACTATAACATACCTCACAGCAGTATATCTGACAATGTTTACTTTATTAAGTCTTGCCTTGATTTGACATGGCCTGAGATCCCTAAGTGGCTAAAGGAACAACCCCCTACATTAGGTGTGGCACAGAGGAAGCTAAGGAAGGGCGGACCAGAAGTAAAATGATCACTTTGAGGAAACGTTCATATCCATCTGTGAAAGAGAAGAGCAATGTTTGCAATGGATTTTTCTTAGAACTAAGGTGGGCTAATTTAACCCAAGAAATGAGGAGCCCTACTTTCTGGGAAAACTACTATTTTAACACAGGCTGGAGTGTGGAGTGTGTCTCTTAAAGAACTGGTGAATGGATTATATTCTATTTTAACACAGACTGGAGTGTGGAGTGTGTCTCTTAAACAACCGGTGAATGGATTATATTCTATTTTAACACAGGCTGGAGTGTGGAGTGTGTCTCTTAAACAACTGGTGAATGGATTATATTCTATTTTAACACAGGCTGGAGTGTGGAGTATGTCTCTTAAAGAACTGGTGAATGGATTATATTCTATTTTAACACAGGCTGGAGTGTGGAGTGTGTCTCTTAAAGAACTGGTGAATGGATTATATTCTATTTTAACACAGGCTGGAGTGTGGAGTATGTCTCTTAAACAACTGGTGAATGGATTATATTCTATTTTAACACAGGCTGGAGTGTAGAGTATGTCTCAAACAACTGGTGAATGGATTATATTCTATTTTAACACAGGCTGGAGTGTGGAGTATGTCTCTTAAACAACTGGTGAATGGATTATATTCTGCTACTTATGAGACTGAAAGGGGAAATGAGACTATGTCCTGTTGAATGGAAGCCTGCCTACTATTTCTACAGTTTATAGTAAAACCTTTCATATAGTGGGGACAGTCTGCTCAATTTCGTCTTCTGAAAACACAATTGAATTGTTTAAGGGCTTTTGTTTTGTTTTTCATCTTTTTCTTAGTGGTCAGTGCTGCAAGAACTATATTCTTTTTTATAAATAAATAGTGTTGTAAGCAACTAAAATGAGTTGATAACATGTACAATAATTAAAAGGACATTGAATGAAGCGCATTCCTGCAACTGTTGATTTTGAAAACTCACTGCTTTTATTCTCTGGTTGAACTTGGGAGTGTAAACATTCTACTTTGTTTTGGTTATTTTGC
Organism: Protopterus annectens; assembly: GCF_019279795.1. Taxonomy (NCBI): domain Eukaryota; kingdom Metazoa; phylum Chordata; order Ceratodontiformes; family Protopteridae; genus Protopterus; species Protopterus annectens. Next base: position 844,258,960 of record NC_056748.1, on the reverse strand, counting down.
CTTCAGGAATAAGTTAATATTTATGTAAAAACTACAAGACTGTATTTGTTTTATTCCCCACTCCAAAGCCAACAGGACTCAGGGTGACACGTTATGGATAAATGCAGTTGGTAAATCTGCTGGGGCTGCTGACCAAACTTTGGTGTGTGTCTGTGTGTGTGTGTGTGTGTGTGTGTGTGTGTGTGTGTGTGTGTGTGTGTGTGTGTGTGTGTGTGTGTGTGTGTGTGTCTGTGTGTGTGTGTGTGTTTTACTCACACCAGTTCCTGCTAGTTATCATTTTATTGCTAGGTTTGGAGAAAAGAAATAGTAATAATGAACTTTCTTTTTTTTTCAAAATATTTCATTAACTTTGTCATATATATTTATCACTGGTACCCTGTGCCCATGAAAAGAAAAGAAATTATAGTAATACGTTTATTTTTTATTTGGATACAACTGGAGCATTGTTTTCTGCAATATTCCCATACAGAGGCAGCATTAAGGAGAGCATTGCTTTTTGTTTGGATACATGTGCCGCATCAAACTGAAATATGGAGAAAGCTAATGAATCTTTATTTAAGGTTCTTCAGAAAACAGACCACAAGCAACAGACTTTCCACCAGTGAATACAGAAGCAAATCATAATTTGTTCTTAAGAATAACAGTGTGTGGAAGTACTTCATCAGAGTATTTGTACCCCATAACACAGTGTATCAGTGATTCAAGAAAAGTGTAATTCTTTTGATGAAACTCACAGCCCACTTGTGAGGATTTCTAATCCAGCAGGGCTGCCTGCACCAACAGAAGTGTATCATATTAAGGCCAATTTCTTCCAAGAGAAGAGTAAAGGCAGTCAATGATATACAAGGGTTCTTCCTACATACTTGAAGGAGAACAGCGGCCTAAAACTGGGTGTGCCAGGGTTGTTATCCATGTTCTTTCTGGAGAAGTGCAGAAGGCTTATTAGGATTTAGAATTTGTCAATTAATCATAAGAAACTGAGAGGAAAATCATTTGCCCAGAATGGCATGGCACCTGCTGCAAGAACCTAACAGTTGCAAGCCTGGGCCTGTACTTTGGAGAAGCCACTTCATTCACAAAGATTTGACCTTGCTCATGTAGTCCCCATCTGTGGATGCAATCAGGTGTCACAGTACTCCAAATGTAGTGAAGGCAATTTTCTTTGACCACCTCTTGAGAACCTGTAAAATGTTACAAGATGAGGAGGGTCACAATGAAAAAAAGTTAGAAATCAATATAAGCCAGACCAGTACATTGTTCAAACGCAATCAACTAGATATTTCACTTGAAATTGACATTTTGCCAGAGAAAACAATGTAGTTTGATATGTGCCCTACCATTTTTTTCTTCAAGGTTAGCATTGAATAACAATGTATTTGTGAATCATATAACTAACAAACTGATAAAATATGAAGCAACAGTAGAATGTACGACTGTGCATGTATTGATAGATTCATGAAGTATATTAACAGTGGTGATTGAAAAACTGGTAGCTGAACACAAAAAATCCATCCATCATCCTCAACCCCTTTTTCCCATTTTGCACATGGGGTCAGGGTGTCACTTCTGCAGTGACAATCATCTTGAGCCAAGATACCCACCACTGAGTGGCTGGCCCTGCTGAAGTAGTTCATTTGCTCCACTCACTCATGCACACACACACTCACCTATGGCCGATTTAGAGTGTCCAATTCACCTACTACATGTCTTTGGAATGTGGGAGGAAACCAGAGCACCTGGCGGAAACCCACGTGACCACAGGGTGGACATGCAGACTTCGTACAAAAGGCACCCCAGCCGAGAGTTGAACCGAAGAACCACTTGCTGTAAGGCGGCAACATTAACCACTGCACCACAGTACGTGTTCTTGGGGACAAAATGAAGTATCCTTTGGTAGAAATGGAACCTTACAGTAAACATGAGGCAAATACTCTTTTATGTATGGTTTGCTCCTGATTTGACTCGTGTCATCATCCTACGTAAAGACTTTTCTCATTTCACATAATTATGGAAAAAGAGGATGAGGAATCCTAGCCTGATTCCATTAGTATACAAAAAATGGGAAGTCATTTATGGGTGTCAGGATGAAATTCATCATACAGATTAGGGAAATATACCTATTAATGAGCTGGAATTGAAAGAATACAGATAAATTGGTAGAGGATGCTATTGTACTGACATCAGTTAGTGAATGATGAAATCCCAGCAATGTACAGACAGAAAGGTTAGAGGAAAGCTAATGACCTGATCAATCTGCCTCTAACACAGACATGTTGGAAGAAGGGATAATAGACTTAAACATTCACCATCTTATTTCTAAGAAAGCAAATAGGGAGGATCTCATATTCAGACAAACTAGAAAGAGCATTTAATGATACCGAATCTGATCATTTTCAGTGTTCCTATTGCTTACTGTATCATGTAGACAAAAAGATGAACAGCTTTGGGCAATAATTATTAGTATCTCAACCATTTAGGCAACTTGTAGAAATGCCATCTTACAGTCACATAGGGGAAGTACAGCCGGGTTTAGGAAAAATTAGGAAGAGAATGTTAGCGTCATTTAACTGACCAGGTGTTTTCTTAGCAAATGTATTTTGTATTTGGTTATACTCCTAAAACACTATCATTTTATGTTAACAATAAACTTTGTTGTGAGAGACTGAAATGAGCCCGTTGCCTTTCAGGAGCTTAAAGTATGTTGAAACAAAGCACATACTTGCAATTCTTTGGTTTTGATGGCTCACTGTTCTTTTGTTCACTTATACCTGGAATAAAAAAAAAACTCTATTTTGTTTTGGTTTTTCTCCCTTCAGTAGAAGTTATTACATTTAAAACTTCAAGACTGTATTTGTGTTATTCCCCAGCCCTGGGCTTTTAGACTTGGAATCAGTATCAGTGTGCAAACAGTAACCACTATGGTAGTGATTTTCCTATATAAATAGCCATCAGGCAGTTCAGAATCATGGAACAGAGACCTGCAAATTTAAACTAATCCACAGCACTACAAAACCAAAACAGGGTTCATAGGTCAATGTCATTGTAGTACAAATTACACTTCAGAGGGTTTGTAAGGAAGTCTACATAAAATGACTTGCACATTATGTGGAGGGGGAAACAGAAAAGATGAGAAAGGGATCATGCGTGGCTAGAAGTATTGCCAAAAATAGATTCACTGCTAGACTGCAAAGTAACGTGCCTCAGAAACATAATCTCAAGAAAAGGATACACATTAAAGAGGTATGAGTATCAGTAACAAAACTGGAAATGGATATAGCAATTAGTTCCATTTACAAATGCAGGATCTAAAATGTGGTATCCTGAAACTCTGAAATAGTAGTAGTGATTCCATTCTCTAATTAGTAATTTTTAGAATTTGCTGCTATGTCATAACATTGCTTTGGCAAAGGGGTATTTCCATTCGGCGTCCCTTATGTGGAAGGCTGGTATCCCCTATATCTTTGATAACAATATATAATAATAATTCTATTGACGCTGTACTCCGAAATGCCACAACCTAAGACTTAGTTCATATACTCGTGTTATTGAAGTAACAGTTTTAACATTCTGAGGACTTCAACCATGGCCTTTATAATTACAGGAGTTACCACGGTAGCTTTATCAGTTAACATCGATACATACAAGCTTGGTAAAAGAGGAACCTTGATGAGTGGATGGGTAACAGAAATTTCACACCGGGGATCACACCAACAGCACTACTAGATAGGGGCCAAGGGTACTAGCTGCTAGTACAAGGGTCTAGGGAACTACTAAAGGGGTGGTGAATACTGCACAACGTGGCTGGGCTAATATATGCCTTCGGGCAGATATCCCAGTACCAACCTATGAACCTATGAGTAAGTAGAGCTTCTCGTATGCATAATATGGTGCATAAATACAAAAGTAGAAGTTGCTATCCCTGTACATGCAGTTGGAAAGACCTAATATGAGTTCAGATGTACAATCCTTGAGACCCTCTTTATGGACAAAGACAAGGCAGAGGCTTTTCAGAGATCCCATATCAAAGGTTGTACAAGAAGCATGTCAGAACCAATTGGAGAAATAGAATAAAGGAAATTAATAGATATGTAATAATGAAGGTATGCAAAAATCTGTCAAGTTAGTTAATCAGCAAAGTATTCAGAGAGTATGACACCTTTAAAGAAAACAGAGCTCAGTTTGGGAAAAGGTAGGGAACATGACCTAGGGTCAGTGTAAGAGTACACGTCTTTTACAGGATAGGTGGTGGGTGCATGTAATACCATACAGAAGGTACTGCATTGTCAATATTCATAGAAAAATAAGGTCACTCATTTACTAAGAAGTTGAAGCAGGAATACAAAATGGGGCAGGAATTTCTGGGATTGAACTCTACAGTTCCCTACAAAACGGTGTCTACAGGACTGCAATCAGTTTCTCTCAACATTTAAACAGATTGAACTCTACAGTTCCCTACAAAACGGTGTCTACAGGACTGCAATCAGTTTCTCTCAACATTTAAACAGATTGAACTCTACAGTTCCCTACAAAGCGGTGTCTACAGGACTGCAATCAGTTTCTCTCAACATTTAAACAGATTGAACTCTACAGTTCCCTACAAAACGGTGTCTACAGGACTGCAATCAGTTTCTCTCAACATTTAAACAGAGTAGGTTACACACAAAATGCATTTGTTAAGCTTTCACTTACAGTGCTTTGTAATTAAGCAGGTCACCATATTGGTCAGCCATAGGGCTCTTTGTTTCTACTTCAGTGGTTGCCTCCTTCCCCTGTAACTGCAGTAAATTGACTCTTACATTAGAGCTGTAATACTCACCTTATAGCTTTAGGACACCTTAGGAAACCTTGTAAACTGCAATAGCCCACTCGTTAAGCCTCGCTCTCGGGCTCTCTTGCTCCCTCCCTGCCCCAATTCCCTCCCACCCCCAGTACCTCTAAATTTATAGTACTATAGCCACTCCCCCACTTTCTAGATCCTATCTGCTGTCATCTGGGATAATTCCACCCACCCCTATTCTACTACCTACATTTAATAGCACCTATTAGCTTTCATCTGGCATTCTCCCATCCCCCCTTCCAGTACCTTTACCTTACCACTCTATCTTCTGGTGTTGCATCACCAGGTAAAACAGTTACTTCACTCACTAGCTGAATCACATATAATGATATACTCCTCTTTACTACCCCTCTTGTTCACACCATACCTCCTTACCTTGTATGAAAACCAGTTTCTTACGGGATTTCAGGTCCCAAAAGGCCATACTATCACCCCAGCTGTAAATCCTTCCACCTTCAACCATACTTACAGTACCAGATCCTATCCAACATCTTGTTCAGTCTATCAACATCTCAACCCCAGGCACATTAGCTCTATATCCAAACACTACCACAAACTAATAAACAAATTCCTGAAGTTCATCACCAAGTATAGACTCAACCTAATACTTGGTGGTGATATTCACCCCAACCCTGGCCCACTCACTTCAGATACACATACCGCCTCTACTTGTAATCTAAGCTACAAACCTACAATTAATAGGCCAACTAACTCTCTCCTAGTCTGTCATCTCAATATTAGAAGCATTAATAACAAGGTACATGAATTGCATGCACTTCTGGATATCCACTCCCTGAGATTCTCTGTTTATCTGAAACCTGGTTAAAACCTAACACTAAAGACAATGAAGTGTTACCACCTGGGTACAACATACACAGGCTGGATCGTGCTTCGAGGAAGGGGTGGGGGGTGGGGTAGCTGTACTCTATAAATCTGAGTTGAATGTCACCATAGATGTAATACAACCTCCTCAGATTAATAACTCTGAGATTCTTGCCACCAAATTGCAACTTTATAAAAATAAATGCATTAATATCATCTGTATGTACATTCCCCCAGGTAACAATATATCTACATTTGAAGATATCCTGCACTGGTTATCATGTCACTACCCCCAAGAAACCCTACTACTTGGAGACTTTAACATAGACTGGGGCACCTGTTCCTTAGAATCCCCAACCACCCATATTAACCGGCATGCATTTACACAAATCATATCCACCCCTACCAGGATAGGTAAACCCAACCAAAAAGAAAGTATACTTGACTGGGTACTCATAAACAGTCACCCCCAACTGTACACCTCTGGTACCCTCCTTAATGGCCTAAGCGATCACCTTCTCACATATGTAATTAAGCACAAAACCATTAATTCCCAGCAACCCTTACTCAGAAAGGTTAGAAACAATAAAAACTTTGACCCTGCCAAATTCCAACAAGAACTAAACTCATGTAATTGGTCTAGTCTAAAACACCTCCCCTTAGAGGAAGCAGTAGCATACTTTAATAACAAATTCCTTGAGATCCTTGATTTGCATGCACCTGTTTGTTCAAAGAGAACCAAGGCAAAAACTGCACCATGGCTTTCTATAGAGTCTAAACTCAAAATTACCCTTAGAAACAAAGCATGGGCTTTATGGCGTTCTTCTAAAAACCCTCAAGATCACATTAAATACAGGCAATCCAGGAACGAAGCCAAAAAATCAATTTTACAAGACAAAAAACAATACTACTGTAATTTACAGACAGTAAATCAAAATAACCCTCAGAAGTTTTGGGCAGGTTTAAATAATCTATTACATCCTGGACAAACTTCAACCCCAATCCCTGCTGCTACTATTGATAAAACCTCTGAAGATGTTTCTGATAGTTTTAACCAATTCTTTACTGAGACAATTCAAGCCCTAGCTAGCCAACTACCTCCTAGCTCCCCTGGTCCTGAAAGTAGCACCCCTAGAAACCTACTTGTGTTCAGCTTCCAACCAGTCGCCACTTCACTTATCCGTACCTTGATCATAAAATTAAAACCCACTACACTTTCTGCTGATCAACTCCCTGCCGAGTACCTACAAAAATCAGCTGATGCTATTGCTTACCCGTCTCAATACTAATCAATCGAACCATAGTAGAAGCTAAAATTCCCACCATCTGGAAAATATCCTATGTAATCCCACTTCACAAAGGAGGCAGCTCTACTGAATTCTCCAATTATAGGCCAATAGCTATACTCTCTCCACTTGCAAAGATTATGGAAAAATGTATTCATAGACAACTCATGCACCACCTAATCCAAAATCGCCTTATGGCAGACACTCAGCATGGCTTCCGTCCTCATCACAGCACTACTTCAGCCCTCCTAGCCTTTACTAACACCATAAACCATAATCGCAACAATAATTATATATCCTCAGCCCTCTTTTGGATCTTTCCAAGGCATTCGATATGGTTGATCACCAACTTTTAATCCACACCCTGCAAACATTCTGTCTAGATACTGGAGCCCTCCAATGGTTTCAATCCTACCTGAATGGTCGACAGCAGGCTGTCCTCTGGCAGAACAAACTCTCTAACCTTCTACCTAACACCCTCGGAGTACCACAAGGCTCTATACTAGGGCCCTTGCTGTTCTCCATCTTCATTAACGACCTTTATACTGTCATCCCAAAAGTCAGCTGTATCCAATATGCTGATGACTCTACTCTGATTTGCTCAGCCACATCTTCAGTAGAGTTATGGTCAGCTACCCAGACCACCTTTAATACAATAGAAAACTGGCTTTCTGAACATCGTCTGATCCTAAATCCCCAAAAAAACTAAAATGGTGTTATTTTCACCAACACCTAGGTCTACCGCTTTCACCTTTACCATAAAATCAAATGATGGCACAATAATCTAACCCTGACCCATCTACAAAACTATTAGGTGTCATCATAGACAATAATCTCAAATTTGACCTACATGTTAACCAAACTATCAAAACCATCAATAAAAAACTAGGGTCACTTTACAGAATAAAAGCCTTCCTAACCCCTCCAGCTAAAATTGCCATAGCTCGCTCTCACCTTCTTTCAACCCTTCTGTATGCATCCCCTCTACTCTCGAATTTGAACAAGACTGTCCTTAACAAGCTCTCAATTTGCTACAACCACATTGCCAGGTTTGCCACTGGGCTGCCTTTTAGGACACATCATTGCATCAATCTAAATCAGCTTGGTTGGCTTGAACTACCTAGCCTAATCCAGTATAACCAACTGATTATGGCCTATAAAATCCTCTATAATCCAGACAATACTCCTGCACTTAAAAATATTATCACCCCCTATAACAATCCTAGACCACTTTGATCCTCTAACAAACTACTAATTCAGACTAGCAAAATTAATAACACAGCCGGTGATTCTCTCTTTGCAAACTCTGTAAGTAGATCCTGGAACTCTCTTCCAGCTCATATTACCTTACTTTCCACCTTAGGTCAATTTAAAACTAGACTCAAACAACATTTGTCACTTAACTGGCTATGTCAATGTATCAAGCCAGGCTAACTCGAATGTGTAAAAATCTGTTAACCAGTTTACTGTGTAATTTAATTTAATCCTGACTTGTGCTCAGGACTAACTGTAACCTGTGGAACTTGTTTAACTTGCTTACTTATGTAATCTCTGTAAATAGTCTGTTTGTAATATGTAATGCTGGTATTATGTAATACTGTATCTGCTTACCCTTGGAGCTTTTCTCCCCGGGCCTCCGCTGAAAATGGACATGCATCCAGTCGGACTATCCCGGTCAACAAATGTAAAATAAATAAAAAATAAAAATAAAAAAAATAAAATGCTGAAAGGTGTAAATAAGCCGAGTGCCAAAGCACAGGACTTCTTATTCCCTAGTAATGCTGACCCTGGGGGGGTGCAATTGTACATAGAAATGGAATTTCCTGCAAAAAATATTCATTTTAAAATAACTTTCTCTAAAATTAGCAAACATTTTTCTTTTGTAATAAATAGTTCCTCTGTCCACAAAATATCTGGTTGTGGGCAGCTCATGTCACACAGTCAAGGTGGTACAATGTCATCTTAGACCTTTTTTATTTCTATGTGGGGTTTCTGTACACCTGTCTGCACTTAAAGTAGATTAGTGTGGAGTTGCTATTGGCAGTATAAAGTGGCATTTAATTGATTTCCCCTGCTCTTGACCAGGGTTGCAGTCAAGGTGTGCTACTTAGCATCGGACATAGATAGGTTTCACATTGCCATAAATGCACTTTATTATCCTAAGCTCTGCTTCTATTATGCTCCAGACCATTTCTCCCTGTATGTGGTCATCTACATGTACCCCATGATGGAAACATTTTAGTCACCATGATGACTCATTTAACCATCTCTCTTAATTGTGTTATCTTGTTTTGTAGCTCTGAAACCCTTCATTTGCATAAAGCTTAGTTTTTTCATTTCTCGCCTACTGTGGATTCCACAGCTTGCTTTGGATCATAAATGATGTTAACACATCCAATCTGCAGCAAAGCTATCAATTCATAATAAAGTTTGGACAGCAGCATTCACTACTAGTTACCATTCCAGAAGCTTCGACTCTGCAGTGAATTTTCAGGTATCATATGCCTTAAAAACAGCCAATCAACCATGTGTGTAAAGGCAAATTAAACCTACATTATTCAATAATCCTACTGTTTTTAAACCAAGAACTTTTGCAAGGATGAAAATATGGATATAATGAATTAATTACATTGTTAGAAATAAGAAAAAAACTGAAATAAAAGACAGGCTCTACAAACCAAATTGTAAGAGACACCCAACATATTTCTGTGTTAGCTTGCTTTTAAAATTACATCATTGTTAAGAATATTTAATGTAATAAATTTAGAATTATCTGAAACAGCCTCTGCTGGAAGGATGGACTCCAACAAATCATAAAATATCAGGCTCTGTCAGGAGCTTTTTCTTTCAAGGCAGACAGATCAGGAGCATATGAAAGACGTCCTGCAGGTTCATCTCAGTTTTTTTTTCAAGCTGCAGCTCTGCGTGGCCTGGCCGATCCAGTTGTCCATTTCTCAACATAAATCTTTAATTTTACTGTTGCTTTCCTTACTCTGACACAAACACCGCTCCGTAAATATTTAGGAGCCTTTCACACTGCTTCTTCCCTGGTTATGAATACTGATAAACATACTGAAAAGAGAAGGGCTGATGTGACGGAGCTGCAAACAAGCTGTGAATATTGAACAAACCTCTGGCTTTCAAATTCAGTGCCTGGCAAAGGTAAGAATTCATTACTGGATACAAAAATGTGTCACTTGATTTAATGGGGTAACATTTTCGGTGTTGTAACAGTACAAGACAATATATATGGCTTGCTGAACATCAGGATTGTAACCACAGGTGAAATCAATAAGCAGACATAGCCTTTGGTCAGAAAAGAAAATGGAAACAACATGCATATAAATGGCTTCTTGCTTATGATAAATCAGATGCAGTCTATACACAAGCAGTGCCCCGTGTAGTTTGCAATAAACTGTATTAGCTTTCAGTGGCTAATCAGAATGTGCTTTGAAAATGTCATTTTTATGAGAAGATGTAGTCAATGTTCTCCTTCAAATAATGACTTTTTTAGTGATGGTACTATGGCAACCTTGTGATACTACAAAACAAACTAGCACAGAATACATGGCTCATCATCACTTTAATCCGCA